>NW_026602521.1:0-15713 GCF_029448725.1 Salvelinus fontinalis | reverse complement strand
CGTTACAGCAGTTGTACTAAATGCACTACCATGTGTTTTTTAAACTTTCACAAACAACTGCCGTTTTGTCCCCTTTCCCAACATTTTACAGAAAACAATGTTTTCTATATAAAATCTACCCCTAATCTTCAGCTTTTCAAGCAACAAGTCGGATTTCAAATCGGGTCTACCAATCTGTAACTAGAGCTATTTTTGTAACCCTTCGCCTGTTTTTCTGGCTTTGGTTAAAAATGTCAGAAGTTAGCAGATTCATTAAAATCAAAACAACTTTCACAAAAACTGCCGTTTTGACCCCTTTCCCAACATTTTACAGAAAACAATGTTTTCTATATAAAATCTACCCCTACTCTTCAGCTTTTCAAGCAACAAGTCGGATTTCAAATTGGGTCTACCAATCTGTAACTAGAGCTATTTTTGTAACCATTCGCCTGATTATATGGCTTCGGTAAAAAATGTCAGAAGTTAGCAGATTCATTAAATTCAAAACAACTTTCACACAAACTGCCGTTTTGACCCATTTCCCAAAATTTTACAGAAAACAATGTTTTCTATATAAAATCTACCCCTAATCAGCTTTTCAAGCAACAAGTCGGATTTCAAATCAGGTCAACCAATCTGTAACTAGAGCTATTTTTGTAACCCTTCGCCTGTTTTTCTGGCTTCGGTAAAAAATGTCAGAAGTTAGCAGATGCATTAAATTCAAAACAACTTTCACAAAAACTGCCGTTTTGACCCCTTTCCCAACATTTTACAGAAAACAATGTTTTCTATATAAAATCTACCCCTACTCTTCAGCTTTTCAAGCAACAAGTCGGATTTCAAATTGGGTCTACCAATCTGTAACTAGAGCTATTTTTGTAACCATTCGCCTGATTATATGGCTTCGGTAAAAAATGTCAGAAGTTAGCAGATTCATTCAATTCAAAACAACTATCATTTTGACCACTAAACCAAAGACTTTGACAAAAATATATTAGATTAAAACTTCCCTCTACTTCTCTGCTTGTCAAATGCGGAGAAGGTTTATTCAGTATGGAATTTACGTTACAGCAGTTTTACTAAATGCACTACCATGTGTTTTTTAAACTTTCACAAACAACTGCCGTTTTGTCCCCTTTCCCAACATTTTACAGAAAACAATGTTTTCTATATAAAATCTACCCCTAATCTTCAGCTTTTCAAGCAACAAGTCGGATTTCAAATCGGGTCTACCAATATGTAACTAGAGCAATTTTTGTAACCCTTCGCCTGTTTTTCTGGCTTCTGTTAAAAATGTCAGAAGTTAGCAGATTCATTAAATTCAAAACAACTTTCACAAAAACTGCCGTTTTGACCCCTTTCCCAACATTTTACAGAAAACAATGTTTTCTAAATAAAATCTACCCCTACTCTTCAGCTTTTCAAGCAACAAGTCGGATTTCAAATTGGGTCTACCAATCTGTAACTAGAGCTATTTTTGTAACCCTTCGCCTGTTTTTCTGGCTTCGGTAAAAAATGTCAGAAGTTAGCAGATTCATTAAATTCAAAACAACTATCATTTTGACCACTAAACCAAAGACTTTGACAAAAATATGTTAGATTAAAACTTCCCTCTACTTCTCTGCTTGTCAAATGCGGAGAAGGTTTATTCAGTATGGAATTTACGTTACAGCAGTTTTACTAAATGCACTACCATGTGTTTTTTAAACTTTCACAAACAACTGCCGTTTTGTCCCCTTTCCCAACATTTTACAGAAAACAATGTTTTCTATATAAAATCTACTCCTAATCTTCAGCTTTTCAAGCAACAAGTCGGATTTCAAATCGGGTCTACCAATCTGTAACTAGAGCTATTTTTGTAACCCTTCGCCTGTTTTTCTGGCTTCTGTTAAAAATGTCAGAAGTTAGCAGATTCATTAAATTCAAAACAACTTTCACAAAAACTGCCGTTTTGACCCCTTTCCCAACATTTTACAGAAAACAATGTTTTCTATATAAAATCTACCCCTAATCTTCTGCTTTTCAAGCAACAAGTCGGATTTCAAATCGGGTCTACCAATGTGTAACTAGAGCTATTTTTGTAACCCTTCGCCTGATTTTATGGCTTCGGTAAAAAATGTCAGAAGTTAGCAGATTCATTAAATTCAAAACAACTATCATTTTGACCACTAAACCAAAGACTTTGACAAAAATATATTAGATTAAAACTTCCCTCTACTTCTCTGCTTGTCAAATGCGGAGAAGGTTTATTCAGTATGGAATTTACGTTACAGCAGTTGTACTAAATGCACTACCATGTGTTTTTTAAACTTTCACAAACAACTGCCGTTTTGTCCCCTTTCCCAACATTTTACAGAAAACAATGTTTTCTATATAAAATCTACCCCTAATCTTCAGCTTTTCAAGCAACAAGTCGGATTTCAAATCGGGTCTACCAATCTGTAACTAGAGCTATTTTTGTAACCCTTCGCCTGTTTTTCTGGCTTCTGTTAAAAATGTCAGAAGTTAGCAGATTCATTAAATTCAAAACAACTTTCACAAAAACTGCCGTTTTGACCCCTTTCCCAACATTTTACAGAAAACAATGTTTTCTATATAAAATCTACCCCTAATCTTCTGCTTTTCAAGCAACAAGTCGGATTTCAAATCGGGTCTACCAATGTGTAACTAGAGCTATTTTTGTAACCCTTCGCCTGTTTTTCTGGCTTTGGTTAAAAATGTCAGAAGTTAGCAGATTCATTAAAATCAAAACAACTTTCACAAAAACTGCCGTTTTGACCCCTTTCCCAACATTTTACAGAAAACAATGTTTTCTATATAAAATCTACCCCTACTCTTCAGCTTTTCAAGCAACAAGTCGGATTTCAAATTGGGTCTACCAATCTGTAACTAGAGCTATTTTTGTAACCATTCGCCTGATTATATGGCTTCGGTAAAAAATGTCAGAAGTTAGCAGATTCATTAAATTCAAAACAACTTTCACACAAACTGCCGTTTTGACCCATTTCCCAAAATTTTACAGAAAACAATGTTTTCTATATAAAATCTACCCCTAATCAGCTTTTCAAGCAACAAGTCGGATTTCAAATCAGGTCAACCAATCTGTAACTAGAGCTATTTTTGTAACCCTTCGCCTGTTTTTCTGGCTTCGGTAAAAAATGTCAGAAGTTAGCAGATGCATTAAATTCAAAACAACTTTCACAAAAACTGCCGTTTTGACCCCTTTCCCAACATTTTACAGAAAACAATGTTTTCTATATAAAATCTACCCCTACTCTTCAGCTTTTCAAGCAACAAGTCGGATTTCAAATTGGGTCTACCAATCTGTAACTAGAGCTATTTTTGTAACCATTCGCCTGATTATATGGCTTCGGTAAAAAATGTCAGAAGTTAGCAGATTCATTCAATTCAAAACAACTATCATTTTGACCACTAAACCAAAGACTTTGACAAAAATATATTAGATTAAAACTTCCCTCTACTTCTCTGCTTGTCAAATGCGGAGAAGGTTTATTCAGTATGGAATTTACGTTACAGCAGTTTTACTAAATGCACTACCATGTGTTTTTTAAACTTTCACAAACAACTGCCGTTTTGTCCCCTTTCCCAACATTTTACAGAAAACAATGTTTTCTATATAAAATCTACCCCTAATCTTCAGCTTTTCAAGCAACAAGTCGGATTTCAAATCGGGTCTACCAATATGTAACTAGAGCAATTTTTGTAACCCTTCGCCTGTTTTTCTGGCTTCTGTTAAAAATGTCAGAAGTTAGCAGATTCATTAAATTCAAAACAACTTTCACAAAAACTGCCGTTTTGACCCCTTTCCCAACATTTTACAGAAAACAATGTTTTCTAAATAAAATCTACCCCTACTCTTCAGCTTTTCAAGCAACAAGTCGGATTTCAAATTGGGTCTACCAATCTGTAACTAGAGCTATTTTTGTAACCCTTCGCCTGTTTTTCTGGCTTCGGTAAAAAATGTCAGAAGTTAGCAGATTCATTAAATTCAAAACAACTATCATTTTGACCACTAAACCAAAGACTTTGACAAAAATATGTTAGATTAAAACTTCCCTCTACTTCTCTGCTTGTCAAATGCGGAGAAGGTTTATTCAGTATGGAATTTACGTTACAGCAGTTTTACTAAATGCACTACCATGTGTTTTTTAAACTTTCACAAACAACTGCCGTTTTGTCCCCTTTCCCAACATTTTACAGAAAACAATGTTTTCTATATAAAATCTACTCCTAATCTTCAGCTTTTCAAGCAACAAGTCGGATTTCAAATCGGGTCTACCAATCTGTAACTAGAGCAATTTTTGTAACCCTTCGCCTGTTTTTCTGGCTTCTGTTAAAAATGTCAGAAGTTAGCAGATTCATTAAATTCAAAACAACTTTCACAAAAACTGCCGTTTTGACCCCTTTCCCAACATTTTACAGAAAACAATGTTTTCTAAATAAAATCTACCCCTACTCTTCAGCTTTTCAAGCAACAAGTCGGATTTCAAATTGGGTCTACCAATCTGTAACTAGAGCTATTTTTGTAACCCTTCGCCTGTTTTTCTGGCTTCGGTAAAAAATGTCAGAAGTTAGCAGATTCATTAAATTCAAAACAACTATCATTTTGACCACTAAACCAAAGACTTTGACAAAAATATGTTAGATTAAAACTTCCCTCTACTTCTCTGCTTGTCAAATGCGGAGAAGGTTTATTCAGTATGGAATTTACGTTACAGCAGTTTTACTAAATGCACTACCATGTGTTTTTTAAACTTTCACAAACAACTGCCGTTTTGTCCCCTTTCCCAACATTTTACAGAAAACAATGTTTTCTATATAAAATCTACTCCTAATCTTCAGCTTTTCAAGCAACAAGTCGGATTTCAAATCGGGTCTACCAATCTGTAACTAGAGCTATTTTTGTAACCCTTCGCCTGTTTTTCTGGCTTCTGTTAAAAATGTCAGAAGTTAGCAGATTCATTAAATTCAAAACAACTTTCACAAAAACTGCCGTTTTGACCCCTTTCCCAACATTTTACAGAAAACAATGTTTTCTATATAAAATCTACCCCTAATCTTCTGCTTTTCAAGCAACAAGTCGGATTTCAAATCGGGTCTACCAATGTGTAACTAGAGCTATTTTTGTAACCCTTCGCCTGATTTTATGGCTTCGGTAAAAAATGTCAGAAGTTAGCAGATTCATTAAATTCAAAACAACTATCATTTTGACCACTAAACCAAAGACTTTGACAAAAATATATTAGATTAAAACTTCCCTCTACTTCTCTGCTTGTCAAATGCGGAGAAGGTTTATTCAGTATGGAATTTACGTTACAGCAGTTGTACTAAATGCACTACCATGTGTTTTTTAAACTTTCACAAACAACTGCCGTTTTGTCCCCTTTCCCAACATTTTACAGAAAACAATGTTTTCTATATAAAATCTACCCCTAATCTTCAGCTTTTCAAGCAACAAGTCGGATTTCAAATCGGGTCTACCAATCTGTAACTAGAGCTATTTTTGTAACCCTTCGCCTGTTTTTCTGGCTTCTGTTAAAAATGTCAGAAGTTAGCAGATTCATTAAATTCAAAACAACTTTCACAAAAACTGCCGTTTTGACCCCTTTCCCAACATTTTACAGAAAACAATGTTTTCTATATAAAATCTACCCCTAATCTTCTGCTTTTCAAGCAACAAGTCGGATTTCAAATCGGGTCTACCAATGTGTAACTAGAGCTATTTTTGTAACCCTTCGCCTGTTTTTCTGGCTTTGGTTAAAAATGTCAGAAGTTAGCAGATTCATTAAAATCAAAACAACTTTCACAAAAACTGCCGTTTTGACCCCTTTCCCAACATTTTACAGAAAACAATGTTTTCTATATAAAATCTACCCCTACTCTTCAGCTTTTCAAGCAACAAGTCGGATTTCAAATTGGGTCTACCAATCTGTAACTAGAGCTATTTTTGTAACCATTCGCCTGATTATATGGCTTCGGTAAAAAATGTCAGAAGTTAGCAGATTCATTAAATTCAAAACAACTTTCACACAAACTGCCGTTTTGACCCATTTCCCAAAATTTTACAGAAAACAATGTTTTCTATATAAAATCTACCCCTAATCAGCTTTTCAAGCAACAAGTCGGATTTCAAATCAGGTCAACCAATCTGTAACTAGAGCTATTTTTGTAACCCTTCGCCTGTTTTTCTGGCTTCGGTAAAAAATGTCAGAAGTTAGCAGATGCATTAAATTCAAAACAACTTTCACAAAAACTGCCGTTTTGACCCCTTTCCCAACATTTTACAGAAAACAATGTTTTCTATATAAAATCTACCCCTACTCTTCAGCTTTTCAAGCAACAAGTCGGATTTCAAATTGGGTCTACCAATCTGTAACTAGAGCTATTTTTGTAACCCTTCGCCTGTTTTTCTGGCTTCGGTAAAAAATGTCAGAAGTTAGCAGATTCATTAAATTCAAAACAACTATCATTTTGACCACTAAACCAAAGACTTTGACAAAAATATGTTAGATTAAAACTTCCCTCTACTTCTCTGCTTGTCAAATGCGGAGAAGGTTTATTCAGTATGGAATTTACGTTACAGCAGTTTTACTAAATGCACTACCATGTGTTTTTTAAACTTTCACAAACAACTGCCGTTTTGTCCCCTTTCCCAACATTTTACAGAAAACAATGTTTTCTATATAAAATCTACTCCTAATCTTCAGCTTTTCAAGCAACAAGTCGGATTTCAAATCGGGTCTACCAATCTGTAACTAGAGCAATTTTTGTAACCCTTCGCCTGTTTTTCTGGCTTCTGTTAAAAATGTCAGAAGTTAGCAGATTCATTAAATTCAAAACAACTTTCACAAAAACTGCCGTTTTGACCCCTTTCCCAACATTTTACAGAAAACAATGTTTTCTAAATAAAATCTACCCCTACTCTTCAGCTTTTCAAGCAACAAGTCGGATTTCAAATTGGGTCTACCAATCTGTAACTAGAGCTATTTTTGTAACCCTTCGCCTGTTTTTCTGGCTTCGGTAAAAAATGTCAGAAGTTAGCAGATTCATTAAATTCAAAACAACTATCATTTTGACCACTAAACCAAAGACTTTGACAAAAATATGTTAGATTAAAACTTCCCTCTACTTCTCTGCTTGTCAAATGCGGAGAAGGTTTATTCAGTATGGAATTTACGTTACAGCAGTTTTACTAAATGCACTACCATGTGTTTTTTAAACTTTCACAAACAACTGCCGTTTTGTCCCCTTTCCCAACATTTTACAGAAAACAATGTTTTCTATATAAAATCTACTCCTAATCTTCAGCTTTTCAAGCAACAAGTCGGATTTCAAATCGGGTCTACCAATCTGTAACTAGAGCTATTTTTGTAACCCTTCGCCTGTTTTTCTGGCTTCTGTTAAAAATGTCAGAAGTTAGCAGATTCATTAAATTCAAAACAACTTTCACAAAAACTGCCGTTTTGACCCCTTTCCCAACATTTTACAGAAAACAATGTTTTCTATATAAAATCTACCCCTAATCTTCTGCTTTTCAAGCAACAAGTCGGATTTCAAATTGGGTCTACCAATCTGTAACTAGAGCTATTTTTGTAACCATTCGCCTGATTATATGGCTTCGGTAAAAAATGTCAGAAGTTAGCAGATTCATTCAATTCAAAACAACTATCATTTTGACCACTAAACCAAAGACTTTGACAAAAATATATTAGATTAAAACTTCCCTCTACTTCTCTGCTTGTCAAATGCGGAGAAGGTTTATTCAGTATGGAATTTACGTTACAGCAGTTTTACTAAATGCACTACCATGTGTTTTTTAAACTTTCACAAACAACTGCCGTTTTGTCCCCTTTCCCAACATTTTACAGAAAACAATGTTTTCTATATAAAATCTACCCCTAATCTTCAGCTTTTCAAGCAACAAGTCGGATTTCAAATCGGGTCTACCAATATGTAACTAGAGCAATTTTTGTAACCCTTCGCCTGTTTTTCTGGCTTCTGTTAAAAATGTCAGAAGTTAGCAGATTCATTAAATTCAAAACAACTTTCACAAAAACTGCCGTTTTGACCCCTTTCCCAACATTTTACAGAAAACAATGTTTTCTAAATAAAATCTACCCCTACTCTTCAGCTTTTCAAGCAACAAGTCGGATTTCAAATTGGGTCTACCAATCTGTAACTAGAGCTATTTTTGTAACCCTTCGCCTGTTTTTCTGGCTTCGGTAAAAAATGTCAGAAGTTAGCAGATTCATTAAATTCAAAACAACTATCATTTTGACCACTAAACCAAAGACTTTGACAAAAATATGTTAGATTAAAACTTCCCTCTACTTCTCTGCTTGTCAAATGCGGAGAAGGTTTATTCAGTATGGAATTTACGTTACAGCAGTTTTACTAAATGCACTACCATGTGTTTTTTAAACTTTCACAAACAACTGCCGTTTTGTCCCCTTTCCCAACATTTTACAGAAAACAATGTTTTCTATATAAAATCTACTCCTAATCTTCAGCTTTTCAAGCAACAAGTCGGATTTCAAATCGGGTCTACCAATCTGTAACTAGAGCTATTTTTGTAACCCTTCGCCTGTTTTTCTGGCTTCTGTTAAAAATGTCAGAAGTTAGCAGATTCATTAAATTCAAAACAACTTTCACAAAAACTGCCGTTTTGACCCCTTTCCCAACATTTTACAGAAAACAATGTTTTCTATATAAAATCTACCCCTAATCTTCTGCTTTTCAAGCAACAAGTCGGATTTCAAATCGGGTCTACCAATGTGTAACTAGAGCTATTTTTGTAACCCTTCGCCTGATTTTATGGCTTCGGTAAAAAATGTCAGAAGTTAGCAGATTCATTAAATTCAAAACAACTATCATTTTGACCACTAAACCAAAGACTTTGACAAAAATATATTAGATTAAAACTTCCCTCTACTTCTCTGCTTGTCAAATGCGGAGAAGGTTTATTCAGTATGGAATTTACGTTACAGCAGTTGTACTAAATGCACTACCATGTGTTTTTTAAACTTTCACAAACAACTGCCGTTTTGTCCCCTTTCCCAACATTTTACAGAAAACAATGTTTTCTATATAAAATCTACTCCTAATCTTCAGCTTTTCAAGCAACAAGTCGGATTTCAAATCGGGTCTACCAATCTGTAACTAGAGCTATTTTTGTAACCCTTCGCCTGTTTTTCTGGCTTCTGTTAAAAATGTCAGAAGTTAGCAGATTCATTAAATTCAAAACAACTTTCACAAAAACTGCCGTTTTGACCCCTTTCCCAACATTTTACAGAAAACAATGTTTTCTATATAAAATCTACCCCTAATCTTCTGCTTTTCAAGCAACAAGTCGGATTTCAAATCGGGTCTACCAATGTGTAACTAGAGCTATTTTTGTAACCCTTCGCCTGATTTTATGGCTTCGGTAAAAAATGTCAGAAGTTAGCAGATTCATTAAATTCAAAACAACTATCATTTTGACCACTAAACCAAAGACTTTGACAAAAATATATTAGATTAAAACTTCCCTCTACTTCTCTGCTTGTCAAATGCGGAGAAGGTTTATTCAGTATGGAATTTACGTTACAGCAGTTGTACTAAATGCACTACCATGTGTTTTTTAAACTTTCACAAACAACTGCCGTTTTGTCCCCTTTCCCAACATTTTACAGAAAACAATGTTTTCTATATAAAATCTACCCCTAACCTTCAGCTTTTCAAGCAACAAGTCGGATTTCAAATCGGGTCTACCAATCTGTAACTAGAGCTATTTTTGTAACCCTTCGCCTGTTTTTCTGGCTTCTGTTAAAAATGTCAGAAGTTAGCAGATTCATTAAATTCAAAACAACTTTCACAAAAACTGCCGTTTTGACCCCTTTCCCAACATTTTACAGAAAACAATGTTTTCTATATAAAATCTACCCCTAATCTTCTGCTTTTCAAGCAACAAGTCGGATTTCAAATCGGGTCTACCAATGTGTAACTAGAGCTATTTTTGTAACCCTTCGCCTGATTTTATGGCTTCGGTAAAAAATGTCAGAAGTTAGCAGATTCATTAAATTCAAAACAACTATCATTTTGACCACTAAACCAAAGACTTTGACAAAAATATGTTAGATTAAAACTTCCCTCTACTTCTCTGCTTGTCAAATGCGGAGAAGGTTTATTCAGTATGGAATTTACGTTACAGCAGTTTTACTAAATGCACTACCATGTGTTTTTTAAACTTTCACAAACAACTGCCGTTTTGTCCCCTTTCCCAACATTTTACAGAAAACAATGTTTTCTATATAAAATCTACCCCTAATCTTCAGCTTTTCAAGCAACAAGTCGGATTTCAAATCGGGTCTACCAATCTGTAACTAGAGCTATTTTTGTAACCCTTCGCCTGTTTTTCTGGCTTCTGTTAAAAATGTCAGAAGTTAGCAGATTCATTAAATTCAAAACAACTTTCACAAAAACTGCCGTTTTGACCCCTTTCCCAACATTTTACAGAAAACAATGTTTTCTATATAAAATCTACCCCTAATCTTCTGCTTTTCAAGCAACAAGTCGGATTTCAAATCGGGTCTACCAATGTGTAACTAGAGCTATTTTTGTAACCCTTCGCCTGATTTTATGGCTTCGGTAAAAAATGTCAGAAGTTAGCAGATTCATTAAATTCAAAACAACTATCATTTTGACCACTAAACCAAAGACTTTGACAAAAATATGTTAGATTAAAACTTCCCTCTACTTCTCTGCTTGTCAAATGCGGAGAAGGTTTATTCAGTATGGAATTTACGTTACAGCAGTTGTACTAAATGCACTACCATGTGTTTTTTAAACTTTCACAAACAACTGCCGTTTTGTCCCCTTTCCCAACATTTTACAGAAAACAATGTTTTCTATATAAAATCTACCCCTAATCTTCAGCTTTTCAAGCAACAAGTCGGATTTCAAATCGGGTCTACCAATCTGTAACTAGAGCTATTTTTGTAACCCTTCGCCTGTTTTTCTGGCTTCTGTTAAAAATGTCAGAAGTTAGCAGATTCATTAAATTCAAAACAACTTTCACAAAAACTGCCGTTTTGACCCCTTTCCCAACATTTTACAGAAAACAATGTTTTCTATATAAAATCTACCCCTAATCTTCTGCTTTTCAAGCAACAAGTCGGATTTCAAATCGGGTCTACCAATGTGTAACTAGAGCTATTTTTGTAACCCTTCGCCTGTTTTTCTGGCTTTGGTTAAAAATGTCAGAAGTTAGCAGATTCATTAAAATCAAAACAACTTTCACAAAAACTGCCGTTTTGACCCCTTTCCCAACATTTTACAGAAAACAATGTTTTCTATATAAAATCTACCCCTACTCTTCAGCTTTTCAAGCAACAAGTCGGATTTCAAATTAGGTCTACCAATCTGTAACTAGAGCTATTTTTGTAACCATTCGCCTGATTATATGGCTTCGGTAAAAAATGTCAGAAGTTAGCAGATTCATTAAATTCAAAACAACTTTCACACAAACTGCCGTTTTGACCCATTTCCCAAAATTTTACAGAAAACAATGTTTTCTATATAAAATCTACCCCTAATCAGCTTTTCAAGCAACAAGTCGGATTTCAAATCAGGTCAACCAATCTGTAACTAGAGCTATTTTTGTAACCCTTCGCCTGTTTTTCTGGCTTCGGTAAAAAATGTCAGAAGTTAGCAGATGCATTAAATTCAAAACAACTTTCACAAAAACTGCCGTTTTGACCCCTTTCCCAACATTTTACAGAAAACAATGTTTTCTATATAAAATCTACCCCTACTCTTCAGCTTTTCAAGCAACAAGTCGGATTTCAAATTGGGTCTACCAATCTGTAACTAGAGCTATTTTTGTAACCATTCGCCTGATTATATGGCTTCGGTAAAAAATGTCAGAAGTTAGCAGATTCATTCAATTCAAAACAACTATCATTTTGACCACTAAACCAAAGACTTTGACAAAAATATATTAGATTAAAACTTCCCTCTACTTCTCTGCTTGTCAAATGCGGAGAAGGTTTATTCAGTATGGAATTTACGTTACAGCAGTTTTACTAAATGCACTACCATGTGTTTTTTAAACTTTCACAAACAACTGCCGTTTTGTCCCCTTTCCCAACATTTTACAGAAAACAATGTTTTCTATATAAAATCTACCCCTAATCTTCAGCTTTTCAAGCAACAAGTCGGATTTCAAATCGGGTCTACCAATATGTAACTAGAGCAATTTTTGTAACCCTTCGCCTGTTTTTCTGGCTTCTGTTAAAAATGTCAGAAGTTAGCAGATTCATTAAATTCAAAACAACTTTCACAAAAACTGCCGTTTTGACCCCTTTCCCAACATTTTACAGAAAACAATGTTTTCTAAATAAAATCTACCCCTACTCTTCAGCTTTTCAAGCAACAAGTCGGATTTCAAATTGGGTCTACCAATCTGTAACTAGAGCTATTTTTGTAACCCTTCGCCTGTTTTTCTGGCTTCGGTAAAAAATGTCAGAAGTTAGCAGATTCATTAAATTCAAAACAACTATCATTTTGACCACTAAACCAAAGACTTTGACAAAAATATGTTAGATTAAAACTTCCCTCTACTTCTCTGCTTGTCAAATGCGGAGAAGGTTTATTCAGTATGGAATTTACGTTACAGCAGTTTTACTAAATGCACTACCATGTGTTTTTTAAACTTTCACAAACAACTGCCGTTTTGTCCCCTTTCCCAACATTTTACAGAAAACAATGTTTTCTATATAAAATCTACCCCTAATCTTCAGCTTTTCAAGCAACAAGTCGGATTTCAAATCGGGTCTACCAATCTGTAACTAGAGCTATTTTTGTAACCCTTCGCCTGTTTTTCTGGCTTCTGTTAAAAATGTCAGAAGTTAGCAGATTCATTAAATTCAAAACAACTTTCACAAAAACTGCCGTTTTGACCCCTTTCCCAACATTTTACAGAAAACAATGTTTTCTATATAAAATCTACCCCTAATCTTCTGCTTTTCAAGCAACAAGTCGGATTTCAAATCGGGTCTACCAATGTGTAACTAGAGCTATTTTTGTAACCCTTCGCCTGATTTTATGGCTTCGGTAAAAAATGTCAGAAGTTAGCAGATTCATTAAATTCAAAACAACTATCATTTTGACCACTAAACCAAAGACTTTGACAAAAATATGTTAGATTAAAACTTCCCTCTACTTCTCTGCTTGTCAAATGCGGAGAAGGTTTATTCAGTATGGAATTTACGTTACAGCAGTTGTACTAAATGCACTACCATGTGTTTTTTAAACTTTCACAAACAACTGCCGTTTTGTCCCCTTTCCCAACATTTTACAGAAAACAATGTTTTCTATATAAAATCTACCCCTAATCTTCAGCTTTTCAAGCAACAAGTCGGATTTCAAATCGGGTCTACCAATCTGTAACTAGAGCTATTTTTGTAACCCTTCGCCTGTTTTTCTGGCTTCTGTTAAAAATGTCAGAAGTTAGCAGATTCATTAAATTCAAAACAACTTTCACAAAAACTGCCGTTTTGACCCCTTTCCCAACATTTTACAGAAAACAATGTTTTCTATATAAAATCTACCCCTAATCTTCTGCTTTTCAAGCAACAAGTCGGATTTCAAATCGGGTCTACCAATGTGTAACTAGAGCTATTTTTGTAACCCTTCGCCTGTTTTTCTGGCTTTGGTTAAAAATGTCAGAAGTTAGCAGATTCATTAAAATCAAAACAACTTTCACAAAAACTGCCGTTTTGACCCCTTTCCCAACATTTTACAGAAAACAATGTTTTCTATATAAAATCTACCCCTACTCTTCAGCTTTTCAAGCAACAAGTCGGATTTCAAATTGGGTCTACCAATCTGTAACTAGAGCTATTTTTGTAACCATTCGCCTGATTATATGGCTTCGGTAAAAAATGTCAGAAGTTAGCAGATTCATTAAATTCAAAACAACTTTCACACAAACTGCCGTTTTGACCCATTTCCCAAAATTTTACAGAAAACAATGTTTTCTATATAAAATCTACCCCTAATCAGCTTTTCAAGCAACAAGTCGGATTTCAAATCAGGTCAACCAATCTGTAACTAGAGCTATTTTTGTAACCCTTCGCCTGTTTTTCTGGCTTCGGTAAAAAATGTCAGAAGTTAGCAGATGCATTAAATTCAAAACAACTTTCACAAAAACTGCCGTTTTGACCCCTTTCCCAACATTTTACAGAAAACAATGTTTTCTATATAAAATCTACCCCTACTCTTCAGCTTTTCAAGCAACAAGTCGGATTTCAAATTGGGTCTACCAATCTGTAACTAGAGCTATTTTTGTAACCATTCGCCTGATTATATGGCTTCGGTAAAAAATGTCAGAAGTTAGCAGATTCATTCAATTCAAAACAACTATCATTTTGACCACTAAACCAAAGACTTTGACAAAAATATATTAGATTAAAACTTCCCTCTACTTCTCTGCTTGTCAAATGCGGAGAAGGTTTATTCAGTATGGAATTTACGTTACAGCAGTTTTACTAAATGCACTACCATGTGTTTTTTAAACTTTCACAAACAACTGCCGTTTTGTCCCCTTTCCCAACATTTTACAGAAAACAATGTTTTCTATATAAAATCTACCCCTAATCTTCAGCTTTTCAAGCAACAAGTCGGATTTCAAATCGGGTCTACCAATATGTAACTAGAGCAATTTTTGTAACCCTTCGCCTGTTTTTCTGGCTTCTGTTAAAAATGTCAGAAGTTAGCAGATTCATTAAATTCAAAACAACTTTCACAAAAACTGCCGTTTTGACCCCTTTCCCAACATTTTACAGAAAACAATGTTTTCTAAATAAAATCTACCCCTACTCTTCAGCTTTTCAAGCAACAAGTCGGATTTCAAATTGGGTCTACCAATCTGTAACTAGAGCTATTTTTGTAACCCTTCGCCTGTTTTTCTGGCTTCGGTAAAAAATGTCAGAAGTTAGCAGATTCATTAAATTCAAAACAACTATCATTTTGACCACTAAACCAAAGACTTTGACAAAAATATGTTAGATTAAAACTTCCCTCTACTTCTCTGCTTGTCAAATGCGGAGAAGGTTTATTCAGTATGGAATTTACGTTACAGCAGTTTTACTAAATGCACTACCATGTGTTTTTTAAACTTTCACAAACAACTGCCGTTTTGTCCCCTTTCCCAACATTTTACAGAAAACAATGTTTTCTATATAAAATCTACTCCTAATCTTCAGCTTTTCAAGCAACAAGTCGGATTTCAAATCGGGTCTACCAATCTGTAACTAGAGCTATTTTTGTAACCCTTCGCCTGTTTTTCTGGCTTCTGTTAAAAATGTCAGAAGTTAGCAGATTCATTAAATTCAAAACAACTTTCACAAAAACTGCCGTTTTGACCCCTTTCCCAACATTTTACAGAAAACAATGTTTTCTATATAAAATCTACCCCTAATCTTCTGCTTTTCAAGCAACAAGTCGGATTTCAAATCGGGTCTACCAATGTGTAACTAGAGCTATTTTTGTAACCCTTCGCCTGATTTTATGGCTTCGGTAAAAAATGTCAGAAGTTAGCAGATTCATTAAATTCAAAACAACTATCATTTTGACCACTAAACCAAAGACTTTGACAAAAATATATTAGATTAAAACTTCCCTCTACTTCTCTGCTTGTCAAATGCGGAGAAGGTTTATTCAGTATGGAATTT
>NW_026602520.1:0-15747 GCF_029448725.1 Salvelinus fontinalis | reverse complement strand
CGTTCCCTACATATAGAGTGTACCATCTTGTTCCCTACATATAGAGTGCACTATCCTGTTCCCTACATATAGAGTGTACTATCCTGTTCCCTACATATAGAGTGTACTATCCTGTTCCCTACATATAGAGTGTACCACCTTGTTCCCTACATATAGAGTGTACTATCCTGTTCCCTACATATAGAGTGTACCACCTTGTTCCCTACATATAGAGTGTACCACCTACATAAAGAGTGTACTATCCTGTTCCCTACATATAGAGTGTACTATCCTGTTCCCTACATATAGAGAGCTCTACCTTGTTCCCTACATATAGAGTGTACTATCCTGTTCCCTACATATAGAGAGCTCTACCTTGTTCCCTACATATAGAGTGTACCACCTTGTTCCCTACATATAGAGTGTACTATCCTGTTCCCTACATATAGAGTGCACTACCTACATATAGAGTGTACTATCCTGTTCCCTACATATAGAGTGTACTACCTTGTTCCCTACATATAGAGTGTACTATCCTGTTCCCTACATATAGAGTGCACTACCTACATATAGAGTGTACTATCCTGTTCCCTACATATAGAGTGTACCACCTTGTTCCCTACATATAGAGTGTACTATCCTGTTCCCTACATATAGAGTGCACTACCTTGTTCCCTACATATAGAGTGTACTATCCTGTTCCCTACATATAGAGTGTACTATCTTGTTCCCTACATATAGAGTGTACTATCCTGTTCCCTACATATAGAGTGTACTATCCTGTTCCCTACATATAGAGTGCACTACCTACATATAGAGTGTACTATCCTGTTCCCTACATATAGAGTGTACCACCTACATATAGAGTGTACTATCCCGTTCCCTACATATAGAGAGCTCTACCTTGTTCCCTACATATAGAGTGTACTATCCCGTTCCCTACATATAGAGAGCTCTACCTTGTTCCCTACATATAGAGTGTACTATCCCGTTCCCTACATATAGAGTGTACTATCCTGTTCCCTACATATAGAGAGCTCTACCTTGTTCCCTACATATAGAGTGTACTATCCCGTTCCCTACATATAGAGTGTACTATCCTGTTCCCTACATATAGAGTGTACTATCCTGTTCCCTACATATAGAGAGCTCTACCTTGTTCCCTACATATAGAGTGCACTATCCTGTTCCCTACATATAGAGTGTACCACCTACATATAGAGTGTACTATCCCGTTCCCTACATATAGAGTGTACCACCTACATATAGAGTGTACTATCCTGTTCCCTACATATAGAGTGTACTATCCTGTTCCCTACATATAGAGTGTACTATCCCGTTCCCTACATATAGAGTGTACTATCCTGTTCCCTACATATAGAGTGTACTATCCTGTTCCCTACATATAGAGTGCACTATCCTGTTCCCTACATATAGAGTGTACCACCTACATATAGAGTGTACTATCCCGTTCCCTACATATAGAGTGTACTATCCTGTTCCCTACATATAGAGTGTACTATCCTGTTCCCTACATATAGAGTGCACTATCCTGTTCCCTACATATAGAGTGTACCACCTACATATAGAGTGTACCACCTACATATAGAGTGTACTATCCTGTTCCCTACATATAGAGTGCACTACCTTGTTCCCTACATATAGAGTGTACTATCCTGTTCCCTACATATAGAGTGTACTATCCTGTTCCCTACATATAGAGTGTACCACCTACATATAGAGTGTACTACCTTGTTCCCTACATATAGAGTGTACTACCTTGTTCCCTACATATAGAGTGTACCACCTACATATAGAGTGTACTACCTTGTTCCCTACATATAGAGTGCTCTACCTTGTTCCCTACATATAGAGTGTACTATCCTGTTCCCTACATATAGAGTGTACCATCCTGTTCCCTACATATAGAGTGCACTATCCTGTTCCCTACATATAGAGTGTACCACCTACATAAAGAGTGTACTATCCTGTTCCCTACATATAGAGTGTACTATCCTGTTCCCTACATATAGAGTGCTCTACCTTGTTCCCTACATATAGAGAGCTCTACCTTGTTCCCTACATATAGAGTGTACCACCTACATAAAGAGTGTACTATCCTGTTCCCTACATATAGAGTGTACTATCCTGTTCCCTACATATAGAGTGTACTATCCTGTTCCCTACATATAGAGTGTACTATCCTGTTCCCTACATATAGAGTGTACTATCCTGTTCCCTACATATAGAGTGCACTACCTTGTTCCCTACATATAGAGTGTACCACCTACATATAGAGTGTACCACCTACATATAGAGTGTACTATCCTGTTCCCTACATATAGAGTGTACTATCCTGTTCCCTACATATAGAGTGTACTATCCTGTTCCCTACATATAGAGTGCTCTACCTTGTTCCCTACATAAAGAGTGTACTATCCTGTTCCCTACATATAGAGTGTACTATCCTGTTCCCTACATATAGAGTGTACCACCTTGTTCCCTACATATAGAGTGTACCACCTTGTTCCCTACATATAGAGTGTACTATCCTGTTCCCTACATATAGAGTGTACTATCCTGTTCCCTACATATAGAGTATACCACCTACATATAGAGTGTACTATCCTGTTCCCTACATATAGAGTGTACTATCCTGTTCCCTACATATAGAGTGTACCACCTACATATAGAGTGCACTACCTTGTTCCCTACATATAGAGTGTACTATCCTGTTCCCTACATATAGAGTGTACTATCCTGTTCCCTACATAAAGAGTGTACTATCCTGTTCCCTACATATAGAGTGTACTATCTTGTTCCCTACATATAGAGTGTACTATCCTGTTCCCTACATATAGAGTGCACTATCTTGTTCCCTACATATAGAGTGCACTACCTTGTTCCCTACATATAGAGTGTACTATCCTGTTCCCTACATATAGAGTGTACTATCCTGTTCCCTACATATAGAGTGTACTATCTTGTTCCCTACATATAGAGTGTACTATCCTGTTCCCTACATATAGAGTGTACTATCCTGTTCCCTACATATAGAGTGTACTATCCTGTTCCCTACATATAGAGTGTACTATCCTGTTCCCTACATATAGAGTGTACTATCCTGTTCCCTACATATAGAGTGTACCACCTTGTTCCCTACATATAGAGTGTACTATCCTGTTCCCTACATATAGAGTGCACTACCTTGTTCCCTACATATAGAGTGTACCACCTACATATAGAGTGCACTATCCTGTTCCCTACATATAGAGTGTACCACCTACATATAGAGTGTACTATCCTGTTCCCTACATATAGAGTGTACTATCCTGTTCCCTACATATAGAGTGCACTACCTTGTTCCCTACATATAGAGTGTACCACCTACATATAGAGTGTACTATCCTGTTCCCTACATATAGAGTGCACTACCTTGTTCCCTACATATAGAGTGTACCACCTACATATAGAGTGTACTACCTTGTTCCCTACATATAGAGTGTACCACCTACATATAGAGTGTACTATCCTGTTCCCTACATATAGAGTGCACTACCTTGTTCCCTACATATAGAGTGTACCACCTACATATAGAGTGTACTATCCCGTTCCCTACATATAGAGTGTACTATCCTGTTCCCTACATATAGAGTGCACTATCCTGTTCCCTACATATAGAGTGTACTATCCTGTTCCCTACATATAGAGTGTACTATCCTGTTCCCTACATAAAGAGTGTACTATCCTGTTCCCTACATATAGAGTGTACCACCTACATAAAGAGTGTACTATCCCGTTCCCTACATATAGAGTGTACTATCCTGTTCCCTACATATAGAGTGTACTATCCTGTTCCCTACATATAGAGTGTACTATCCTGTTCCCTACATATAGAGTGTACTATCCTGTTCCCTACATATAGAGTGTACTATCCCGTTCCCTACATATAGAGTGCACTATCCTGTTCCCTACATATAGAGTGTACTATCCTGTTCCCTACATATAGAGTGCACTATCCTGTTCCCTACATATAGAGTGTACCACCTACATATAGAGTGCACTATCCTGTTCCCTACATATAGAGTGCACTATCCCGTTCCCTACATATAGAGTGCACTATCCTGTTCCCTACATATAGAGTGCACTATCCTGTTCCCTACATATAGAGTGTACCACCTACATAAAGAGTGTACTATCCTGTTCCCTACATATAGAGTGCACTACCTTGTTCCCTACATATAGAGTGTACCACCTACATATAGAGTGTACTATCCCGTTCCCTACATATAGAGTGCACTATCCTGTTCCCTACATATAGAGTGTACCACCTACATATAGAGTGTACTATCCTGTTCCCTACATATAGAGTGCACTATCCTGTTCCCTACATATAGAGTGTACCACCTTGTTCCCTACATATAGAGTGCACTATCCCGTTCCCTACATATAGAGTGTACTATCCTGTTCCCTACATATAGAGTGTACCACCTTGTTCCCTACATATAGAGTGTACCACCTACATAAAGAGTGTACTATCCTGTTCCCTACATATAGAGTGCACTATCCTGTTCCCTACATATAGAGTGTACCACCTTGTTCCCTACATATAGAGTGCACTATCCCGTTCCCTACATATAGAGTGTACCATCCTGTTCCCTACATATAGAGTGTACTATCCTGTTCCCTACATATAGAGTGTACTATCCTGTTCCCTACATATAGAGTGTACTATCCTGTTCCCTACATATAGAGTGTACTACCTTGTTCCCTACATATAGAGTGTACTATCCTGTTCCCTACATATAGAGTGTACTATCCTGTTCCCTACATATAGAGTGCACTATCCTGTTCCCTACATATAGAGTGTACCACCTTGTTCCCTACATATAGAGTGTACCACCTACATAAAGAGTGTACTATCCTGTTCCCTACATATAGAGTGTACTATCCTGTTCCCTACATATAGAGTGTACCACCTACATAAAGAGTGTACTATCCTGTTCCCTACATATAGAGTGTACCACCTTGTTCCCTACATATAGAGTGTACTATCCTGTTCCCTACATATAGAGTGTACTATCCTGTTCCCTACATATAGAGTGTACTATCCTGTTCCCTACATATAGAGTGTACTATCCTGTTCCCTACATATAGAGTGTACCACCTACATATAGAGTGCACTATCCTGTTCCCTACATATAGAGTGTACCACCTACATATAGAGTGCACTATCCTGTTCCCTACATATAGAGTGTACCACCTACATATAGAGTGTACTATCCTGTTCCCTACATATAGAGTGTACTATCCTGTTCCCTACATATAGAGTGTACTATCCTGTTCCCTACATATAGAGTGTACTATCCTGTTCCCTACATATAGAGTGTACCACCTACATATAGAGTGTACTATCCTGTTCCCTACATATAGAGTGTACCACCTACATATAGAGTGTACTATCCTGTTCCCTACATATAGAGTGTACTATCCTGTTCCCTACATATAGAGTGTACTATCCTGTTCCCTACATATAGAGTGTACTATCCTGTTCCCTACATATAGAGTGTACTATCCTGTTCCCTACATATAGAGTGTACTATCCTGTTCCCTACATATAGAGTGTACCACCTACATATAGAGTGCACTATCCTGTTCCCTACATATAGAGTATACCACCTACATATAGAGTGTACTATCCTGTTCCCTACATATAGAGTGTACTATCCTGTTCCCTACATATAGAGTGTACTATCCTGTTCCCTACATATAGAGTATACCACCTACATATAGAGTGTACTATCCTGTTCCCTACATATAGAGTGTACCACCTACATATAGAGTGTACTATCCTGTTCCCTACATATAGAGTATACCACCTACATATAGAGTGTACTATCCTGTTCCCTACATATAGAGTGTACCACCTACATATAGAGTGTACTATCCTGTTCCCTACATATAGAGTGTACTATCCTGTTCCCTACATATAGAGTGTACTATCCTGTTCCCTACATATAGAGTATACCACCTACATATAGAGTGTACTATCCTGTTCCCTACATATAGAGTGTACTATCCTGTTCCCTACATATAGAGTGTACTATCCTGTTCCCTACATATAGAGTGTACCACCTACATATAGAGTATACCACCTACATATAGAGTGTACTATCCTGTTCCCTACATATAGAGTGTACTATCCTGTTCCCTACATATAGAGTGTACTATCCTGTTCCCTACATATAGAGTGTACCACCTACATATAGAGTGTACCACCTACATATAGAGTGTACTATCCTGTTCCCTACATATAGAGTGCACTACCTTGTTCCCTACATATAGAGTGTACCACCTACATAAAGAGTGTACTATCCTGTTCCCTACATATAGAGTGCACTATCCTGTTCCCTACATATAGAGTGTACTATCCTGTTCCCTACATATAGAGTGTACTATCCTGTTCCCTACATATAGAGTGTACTATCCTGTTCCCTACATATAGAGTGTACTATCCTGTTCCCTACATATAGAGTGTACTATCCTGTTCCCTACATATAGAGTATACCACCTACATATAGAGTGTACTATCCTGTTCCCTACATATAGAGTATACCACCTACATATAGAGTGTACTATCCTGTTCCCTACATATAGAGTATACCACCTACATATAGAGTGTACTATCCTGTTCCCTACATATAGAGTGTACCACCTACATATAGAGTGTACTATCCTGTTCCCTACATATAGAGTGTACTATCCTGTTCCCTACATATAGAGTGTACTATCCTGTTCCCTACATATAGAGTGTACTATCCTGTTCCCTACATATAGAGTGTACTATCCTGTTCCCTACATATAGAGTGTACTATCCTGTTCCCTACATATAGAGTGTACTATCCTGTTCCCTACATATAGAGTGTACTATCCTGTTCCCTACATATAGAGTGTACCACCTACATATAGAGTGCACTATCCTGTTCCCTACATATAGAGTGTACCACCTACATATAGAGTGCACTATCCTGTTCCCTACATATAGAGTGTACCACCTACATATAGAGTGTACTATCCTGTTCCCTACATATAGAGTGTACTATCCTGTTCCCTACATATAGAGTGTACTATCCTGTTCCCTACATATAGAGTGTACTATCCTGTTCCCTACATATAGAGTGTACTATCCTGTTCCCTACATATAGAGTGTACTATCCTGTTCCCTACATATAGAGTGTACTATCCTGTTCCCTACATATAGAGTGTACCACCTACATATAGAGTGCACTATCCTGTTCCCTACATATAGAGTGTACCACCTACATATAGAGTGCACTATCCTGTTCCCTACATATAGAGTGTACCACCTACATATAGAGTGTACTATCCTGTTCCCTACATATAGAGTGTACTATCCTGTTCCCTACATATAGAGTGTACTATCCTGTTCCCTACATATAGAGTGTACTATCCTGTTCCCTACATATAGAGTGTACCACCTACATATAGAGTGCACTATCCTGTTCCCTACATATAGAGTATACCACCTACATATAGAGTGTACTATCCTGTTCCCTACATATAGAGTGTACCACCTACATATAGAGTGCACTATCCTGTTCCCTACATATAGAGTGTACTATCCTGTTCCCTACATATAGAGTATACCACCTACATATAGAGTGCACTATCCTGTTCCCTACATATAGAGTGTACTATCCTGTTCCCTACATATAGAGTGTACTATCCTGTTCCCTACATATAGAGTGTACTATCCTGTTCCCTACATATAGAGTGTACCACCTACATATAGAGTGTACTATCCTGTTCCCTACATATAGAGTGTACCACCTACATATAGAGTGTACTATCCTGTTCCCTACATATAGAGTGTACTATCCTGTTCCCTACATATAGAGTGTACTATCCTGTTCCCTACATATAGAGTATACCACCTACATATAGAGTGTACTATCCTGTTCCCTACATATAGAGTGTACTATCCTGTTCCCTACATATAGAGTGTACTATCCTGTTCCCTACATATAGAGTGTACTATCCTGTTCCCTACATATAGAGTGTACTATCCTGTTCCCTACATATAGAGTGTACCACCTACATATAGAGTGTACTATCCTGTTCCCTACATATAGAGTGTACTATCCTGTTCCCTACATATAGAGTGTACTACCTTGTTCCCTACATATAGAGTGTACTATCCTGTTCCCTACATATAGAGTGTACCACCTACATATAGAGTGTACTATCCTGTCCCTGTCACGATCGTTCTCCTCCTCTTCGTCTGAAGAGGAGAAGCATGGGTCGGACCAATACGCGTCGAGGTATGCAGTCATAATGAATTTATTTAAATGAAAGACGAACACTTAATACAAACTATACAAAATAACAAAACGACCGTGAAGCTACAAACGTTGTGCACATACATACAGGCTACAAACGTTCTACATAGACAATTACCCACAACCAATGAAAGCCTATGGCTACCCTAAATAAGGCTCCCAATCAGAGACAACCGAAATCAGCTGTCTCTAATTGGGAACTCATTCAGGCAACCATAGACTCTCCTAGACAACTAACCAACATAGACAACGCTAGACATATACACTCAACACAAAACCATCTACTACACCCCATAACCCCTTTACCAAATAAACACCCAAAACCAACAAAAACATAAACATAACCCATGTCACACCCTGACCTAACTAAAATAATAAAGAAAACCAATAATACTAAGGCCAGGGCGTGACAGTCCCCTACATATAGAGAGCTCTACCTTGTTCCCTACATATAGAGTGTACCACCTACATAAAGAGTGTACTATCCTGTTCCCTACATATAGAGTGCACTACCTTGTTCCCTACATATAGAGTGTACCACCTACATAAAGAGTGTACTATCCCGTTCCCTACATATAGAGTGCACTACCTTGTTCCCTACATATAGAGTGTACCACCTACATAAAGAGTGTACTATCCTGTTCCCTACATATAGAGTGCACTACCTTGTTCCCTACATATAGAGTGTACCACCTACATAAAGAGTGTACTATCCCGTTCCCTACATATAGAGTGTACCACCTACATATAGAGAGCTCTACCTTGTTCCCTACATATAGAGTGTACCACCTACATAAAGAGTGTACTATCCTGTTCCCTACATATAGAGTGTACTATCCTGTTCCCTACATATAGAGTGCACTATCCTGTTCCCTACATATAGAGTGTACTATCCTGTTCCCTACATATAGAGTGTACTATCCTGTTCCCTACATATAGAGTGTACCACCTACATAAAGAGTGTACTATCCTGTTCCCTACATATAGAGTGTACTATCCTGTTCCCTACATATAGAGTGTACCACCTACATAAAGAGTGTACTATCCTGTTCCCTACATATAGAGTGTACTATCCTGTTCCCTACATATAGAGTGTACCACCTACATAAAGAGTGTACTATCCTGTTCCCTACATATAGAGTGTACCACCTACATATAGAGTGTACTATCCTGTTCCCTACATATAGAGTGCACTATCTTGTTCCCTACATATAGAGTGTACCACCTACATAAAGAGTGTACTATCCTGTTCCCTACATATAGAGTGTACCACCTACATATAGAGTGTACTATCCCGTTCCCTACATATAGAGTGTACCACCTACATATAGAGAGCTCTACCTTGTTCCCTACATATAGAGAGCTCTACCTTGTTCCCTACATATAGAGTGTACCACCTACATAAAGAGTGTACTATCCCGTTCCCTACATATAGAGTGTACCACCTACATATAGAGAGCTCTACCTTGTTCCCTACATATAGAGTGCACTACCTTGTTCCCTACATATAGAGTGTACCACCTACATATAGAGAGCTCTACCTTGTTCCCTACATATAGAGTGTACCACCTACATAAAGAGTGTACTATCCCGTTCCCTACATATAGAGTGCACTACCTTGTTCCCTACATATAGAGTGCACTATCCTGTTCCCTACATATAGAGTGTACTATCCTGTTCCCTACATATAGAGTGTACTATCCTGTTCCCTACATATAGAGTGTACCACCTACATAAAGAGTGTACTATCCCGTTCCCTACATATAGAGTGCACTACCTTGTTCCCTACATATAGAGTGCACTATCCTGTTCCCTACATATAGAGTGTACTATCCTGTTCCCTACATATAGAGTGCACTACCTTGTTCCCTACATATAGAGTGTACTATCCTGTTCCCTACATATAGAGTGTACTATCCTGTTCCCTACATATAGAGTGTACTATCCTGTTCCCTACATATAGAGTGCACTACCTTGTTCCCTACATATAGAGTGTACTATCCTGTTCCCTACATATAGAGTGTACTATCCTGTTCCCTACATATAGAGTGTACCACCTACATATAGAGTGTACTATCCTGTTCCCTACATATAGAGTGTACTATCCTGTTCCCTACATATAGAGTGCACTATCCTGTTCCCTACATATAGAGTGTACCACCTTGTTCCCTACATATAGAGTGTACCACCTACATATAGAGAGCTCTACCTTGTTCCCTACATATAGAGTGTACCACCTACATATAGAGTGTACTATCCTGTTCCCTACATATAGAGTGCACTACCTTGTTCCCTACATATAGAGTGCACTATCCTGTTCCCTACATATAGAGTGTACTATCCTGTTCCCTACATATAGAGTGTACTATCCTGTTCCCTACATATAGAGTGCACTATCCTGTTCCCTACATATAGAGTGTACCACCTTGTTCCCTACATATAGAGTGTACCACCTACATATAGAGAGCTCTACCTTGTTCCCTACATATAGAGTGTACCACCTACATATAGAGTGTACTATCCTGTTCCCTACATATAGAGTGTACTATCCTGTTCCCTACATATAGAGTGCACTACCTTGTTCCCTACATATAGAGTGTACTATCCTGTTCCCTACATATAGAGTGTACTATCCTGTTCCCTACATATAGAGTGTACTATCCTGTTCCCTACATATAGAGTGTACTATCCTGTTCCCTACATATAGAGTGCACTACCTTGTTCCCTACATATAGAGTGTACTATCCTGTTCCCTACATATAGAGTGTACTATCCTGTTCCCTACATATAGAGTGTACCACCTACATATAGAGAGCTCTACCTTGTTCCCTACATATAGAGTGTACCACCTACATATAGAGTGTACTATCCTGTTCCCTACATATAGAGTGCACTATCCTGTTCCCTACATATAGAGTGTACCACCTACATATAGAGTGTACTATCTTGTTCCCTACATATAGAGTGTACCACCTACATATAGAGTGTACTATCCTGTTCCCTACATATAGAGTGTACCACCTACATATAGAGTGTACTATCTTGTTCCCTACATATAGAGTGTACCACCTACATATAGAGTGTACTATCTTGTTCCCTACATATAGAGTGTACCACCTACATATAGAGTGTACTATCCTGTTCCCTACATATAGAGTGTACTATCCTGTTCCCTACATATAGAGTGTACTATCCTGTTCCCTACATATAGAGTGTACCACCTACATATAGAGTGTACTATCTTGTTCCCTACATATAGAGTGTACCACCTACATATAGAGTGTACTATCCTGTTCCCTACATATAGAGTGTACCACCTACATATAGAGTGTACTATCTTGTTCCCTACATATAGAGTGTACCACCTACATATAGAGTGTACTATCTTGTTCCCTACATATAGAGTGTACCACCTACATATAGAGTGTACTATCCTGTTCCCTACATATAGAGTGTACTATCCTGTTCCCTACATATAGAGTGTACTATCCTGTTCCCTACATATAGAGTGTACTATCCTGTTCCCTACATATAGAGTGTACTATCCTGTTCCCTACATATAGAGTGTACTATCCTGTTCCCTACATATAGAGTGTACTATCCCGTTCCCTACATATAGAGTGTACTATCCTGTTCCCTACATAAAGAGTGTACTATCCTGTTCCCTACATATAGAGTGTACTATCCTGTTCCCTACATATAGAGTGCACTATCCTGTTCCCTACATATAGAGTGTACTATCCTGTTCCCTACATATAGAGTGTACTATCCTGTTCCCTACATATAGAGTGTACTATCCTGTTCCCTACATATAGAGTGTACTATCCTGTTCCCTACATATAGAGTGTACTATCCTGTTCCCTACATATAGAGTGTACTATCCTGTTCCCTACATATAGAGTGTACTATCCTGTTCCCTACATATAGAGTGTACTATCCTGTTCCCTACATATAGAGTGTACTATCCTGTTCCCTACATATAGAGTGTACTATCCTGTTCCCTACATATAGAGTGTACTATCCTGTTCCCTACATATAGAGTGCACTACCTTGTTCCCTACATATAGAGTGTACCACCTACATAAAGAGTGTACTATCCTGTTCCCTACATATAGAGTGTACTATCCTGTTCCCTACATATAGAGTGCACTATCCTGTTCCCTACATATAGAGTGTACCACCTACATAAAGAGTGTACTATCCTGTTCCCTACATATAGAGTGTACTATCCTGTTCCCTACATATAGAGTGTACTATCCTGTTCCCTACATATAGAGTGTACTATCCTGTTCCCTACATATAGAGTGTACCACCTACATATAGAGTGCACTATCCTGTTCCCTACATATAGAGTGTACTATCCTGTTCCCTACATATAGAGTGTACTATCCTGTTCCCTACATATAGAGTGTACTATCCTGTTCCCTACATATAGAGTGCACTACCTTGTTCCCTACATATAGAGTGTACTATCCTGTTCCCTACATATAGAGTGTACTATCCTGTTCCCTACATATAGAGTGTACTATCCTGTTCCCTACATATAGAGTATACCACCTACATATAGAGTGTACTATCCTGTTCCCTACATATAGAGTGCACTATCCTGTTCCCTACATATAGAGTGTACCACCTACATAAAGAGTGTACTATCCTGTTCCCTACATATAGAGTGTACTATCCTGTTCCCTACATATAGAGTGCACTATCCTGTTCCCTACATATAGAGTGCACTACCTTGTTCCCTACATATAGAGTGTACCACCTACATAAAGAGTGTACTATCCTGTTCCCTACATATAGAGTGTACTATCCTGTTCCCTACATATAGAGTGTACTATCCTGTTCCCTACATATAGAGTGTACTATCCTGTTCCCTACATATAGAGTGTACTATCCTGTTCCCTACATATAGAGTGTACTATCCTGTTCCCTACATATAGAGTGTACTATCCTGTTCCCTACATATAGAGTGTACTATCCTGTTCCCTACATATAGAGTGTACTACCTTGTTCCCTACATATAGAGTGTACTATCCTGTTCCCTACATATAGAGTGTACTATCCTGTTCCCTACATATAGAGTGTACTATCCTGTTCCCTACATATAGAGAGCTCTACCTTGTTCCCTACATATAGAGTGTACTATCCTGTTCCCTACATATAGAGTGTACCACCTACATATAGAGTGTACTATCCTGTTCCCTACATATAGAGTGTACTATCCTGTTCCCTACATATAGAGTGTACTATCCTGTTCCCTACATATAGAGTGTACTATCCTGTTCCCTACATATAGAGTGTACTATCCTGTTCCCTACATATAGAGTGTACTATCCTGTTCCCTACATATAGAGTGTACTATCCTGTTCCCTACATATAGAGTGTACTATCCTGTTCCCTACATATAGAGTGTACTATCCTGTTCCCTACATATAGAGTGTACTATCCTGTTCCCTACATATAGAGTGTACTATCCTGTTCCCTACATATAGAGTGTACTATCCTGTTCCCTACATATAGAGTGTACCACCTACATATAGAGTGTACTATCCTGTTCCCTACATATAGAGTGTACTATCCTGTTCCCTACATATAGAGTGTACTATCCTGTTCCCTACATATAGAGTGCACTACCTTGTTCCCTACATATAGAGTGTACCACCTACATATAGAGTGTACTATCCTGTTCCCTACATATAGAGTGTACTATCCTGTTCCCTACATATAGAGTGTACTATCCTGTTCCCTACATATAGAGTGTACTATCCTGTTCCCTACATATAGAGTGTACCACCTACATATAGAGTGTACTATCCTGTTCCCTACATATAGAGTGTACTATCCTGTTCCCTACATATAGAGTGTACCACCTACATATAGAGTGTACTATCCTGTTCCCTACATATAGAGTGTAACACCTACATATAGAGTGCACTACCTTGTTCCCTACATATAGAGTGTACCACCTACATATAGAGTGTACTATCCTGTTCCCTACATATAGAGTGTACTATCCTGTTCCCTACATATAGAGTGTACTATCCTGTTCCCTACATATAGAGTGTACTATCCTGTTCCCTACATATAGAGTGTACTATCCTGTTCCCTACATATAGAGTGTACTATCCTGTTCCCTACATATAGAGTGTACCACCTACATATAGAGTGTACTATCCTGTTCCCTACATATAGAGTGTACCACCTACATATAGAGTGTACTATCCTGTTCCCTACATATAGAGTGCACTACCTTGTTCCCTACATATAGAGTGTACCACCTACATATAGAGTGTACTATCCTGTTCCCTACATATAGAGTGTACTATCTTGTTCCCTACATATAGAGTGTACTATCCTGTTCCCTACATATAGAGTGTACTATCCTGTTCCCTACATATAGAGTGTACTATCCTGTTCCCTACATATAGAGTGTACCACCTACATAAAGAGTGTACTATCCTGTTCCCTACATATAGAGTGTACCACCTACATATAGAGTGTACTATCCTGTTCCCTACATATAGAGTGTACTATCCTGTTCCCTACATATAGAGTGTACTATCCTGTTCCCTACATATAGAGTGTACTATCCTGTTCCCTACATATAGAGTGTACTATCCTGTTCCCTACATATAGAGTGTACTATCCTGTTCCCTACATATAGAGTGTACCACCTACATATAGAGTGTACTATCCTGTTCCCTACATATAGAGTGTACTATCCTGTTCCCTACATATAGAGTGTACTATCCTGTTCCCTACATGTAGAGTGTACTATCCTGTTCCCTACATATAGAGTGTACTATCCTGTTCCCTACATATAGAGTGTACTATCCTGTTCCCTACATATAGAGTATACCACCTACATATAGAGTGTACTATCCTGTTCCCTACATATAGAGTGTACTATCCTGTTCCCTACATATAGAGTGCACTACCTTGTTCCCTACATATAGAGTGTACTATCTTGTTCCCTACATATAGAGTGTACTATCCTGTTCCCTACATATAGAGTGTACCACCTACATAAAGAGTGTACTATCCCGTTCCCTACATATAGAGTGCACTACCTTGTTCCCTACATATAGAGTGTACCACCTACATATAGAGTGTACTATCCCGTTCCCTACATATAGAGTGTACTATCCTGTTCCCTACATATAGAGTGCACTACCTTGTTCCCTACATATAGAGTGTACCACCTACATATAGAGTGTACTATCCTGTTCCCTACATATAGAGTGTACTATCCTGTTCCCTACATATAGAGTGCACTATCTTGTTCCCTACATATAGAGTGTACCACCTACATAAAGAGTGTACTATCCTGTTCCCTACATATAGAGTGCACTACCTTGTTCCCTACATATAGAGTGTACCACCTACATATAGAGTGTACTATCCC
>NW_026602519.1:0-15760 GCF_029448725.1 Salvelinus fontinalis | reverse complement strand
CCACCTGAGGTGGTCAGGAAAGTCTGATCACAATGAGTATTAAACTTGTCTACAACTGCCTAAAGGTGGGCACAGATGACAGACATCAAGACAAAGGCCCGTTAGCCCCAGGTAAAAATGAGACCGGTGAACACTGTGTAAGAGAGAATATCGGACACATGGTAAGTAATATTGATGTGACATTTAGTAATATACAAGAGTCAACCAGTATCGTCTTCCAGCCACGTCATTTAATTCAGACCAACAACCACAGTTAAGAAATTGTTTAAGAAATGTTTCAGCACAAAATGCACAGGTTTACAATGGTCACTGAAGTTGATTTGGGCGGTTGGAGGAAAAAACAGCACGACCCGATGAAAATGTCCCAGAAGCCTTGTACATCTTCAGGTTCCCCAGGAAGATATTCTGCAAGACAAACCATCAGTACCAGCATTCTAGTTCCCAGTCATGTGTGCATGAACATATTCAACACTCACATTCAGTAACAGGTGTAAGCCACATCCAAGTACTTATAGGTTCCGACACAGGGGTCACCGAACACGGAGTTGGATACCTTGACGATACACTGGCGCTCTCCGTCACACCTGTGTGAAACAGGTAGAGGTTAACATCACAGCCAATGAGTGCCTAAGGGTAAATGCACACTAAAGGTTTAAGTACCTTTCTGCCATTGTGCTTGTGGTGGATGTGCTGAGGCAGTTGGTGTTTTTGAGTTGTTTATGTGGGCGCCCAATGGAACACACATCGTGTTGACGACGACCATAGTTGGCACGCTGAATATGGATTTCACCCCGATCTGAGGAAGAGAACGAAGAAAAGGATTACCAAATCTGGTTGTATGTGTGGGCTAGTGACTAACATACGTCTCCACATGAATACACTGTACGGTAGTGTTGACCAGCTGAACACATAGTAGTTGAGAATCAGAGCCTTCACATATGATGCTGCTTACTGCAAGGACAACACAGGAGTTACACAACACTGGCCAGACATACATTAGCCTGGTGAAGTGTTAGTGACGGGCACTAATAAGGTACGTTGATTTCAGGAGCATTTTAAGCATGAACTAAACTATATAAAGTTAACCTGTTGGGGATGGGGGCGCTGTTTAGACTATTTATGCTAATGTGGCTAATTTTTTAAACGGCTTCCCACAAAATCCTTGATCGTACAATATGCATATTATTATTATTATTGGATAGAAAACAGTCTATAGTTTCTATAGGAGTTGAAATTTTGTCTCTAAGTGGAACAGAGCCCATTCTACAGCAATTTCCCTGACATGGAGTCAGATTTGAGAAACGTTGGCCACTTTTCTGAAGTCATTTAAACGGGCACTGTCGTTGCTATGACTATACGGACACTTCTTACGTCTTCCCCTGGATGCCTTTACGTGATGACGATTCCAACGGGCTCGATTGCTCGTTCACAGGCCCTACAAATGAAAAAAACCTTTAGCTAGCAAGTCTTTTCTTGCTGCGTAACGCGCGTGGAAGACACCGACCCTCTCCTGTTCCAAGCATTAGTTTAGCCTGTTATATTTCTCCGGTCATCTTTTCACTCGTTATAGGAGTTACAAACATCACAAAGTAGTTAATTTAAAGCGTTTTATAGCAATTTATATCCGTTTAGTGCGATTTTGGGACATTTATTTTTGCAACGATGTGAAAAGTTGGTCACGCTTTTCAGTTCATCCCGAACGTAGTTGACATTTCCACATGGCAAGAGGACAGCTTTCCACCAAAAGACGATTTCTCCCAAGAAAGGATCCTTTGCCCAAGATACTGATGGAAGAACAGCTCAAGGTAGGACATTTTTATTATGATAAATCGTGTTTCTGTCGAAACATTTTAGTGGCTTAGGACGCCATGTTTTTTGACGTAGCTTCGCTTGGCGCAAACTGTATTGAAAAGTAAGGATAAATTAAAAAATGTAATAACGCAATTGTATTAAGAATTAAATTGTCTATCAATCCCTGTCCACCCTATATTTTTTAGTCACGTTTATGAGTATTTATGTATAAGAGTAGATCACTGTCTAAGTGGCGCAAGGACGTTTTCTTTACCAGCTTGTCTACATTTCACATTGTCTAACCATGATTTTGGTGGCTAAATATAAACATTTTCGATCAAACTGTATATGCATGTTGTAATGTGATGTTACAGGAGTGTCATCGGAAGAATTCTGAGAAGGTTAGTGAAAAAATTAATATCTTTTGGCGATGTTGACTTTTATCGCTCACTTTGGCTAGAATCAATGCTGGGCTGCTAATTGCTATGTGCTAAGCTAATATAACGATTTATTGTGTTTTCGCTGTAAGACACTTAGAAAATCTGAAATATTGTCTGTATTCACAGGATCTGTGTCTTTCGATTCGTGTATGCTGTGTATTTTTACGAAATGTTTGATGATTAGTAGTTAGGTAAACACGTTGCTCATTGTAATTATTCTAGTCCATTTGTGATGGTGGGTGCAATTGTAAACTATGCCATCTACCTGAAATATGCACTTTTTTCTAACAAAACCTATCCCATACCATAAATATGTTATCAGACTGTCATCTAATGAGTTTTTTTGTTGGTTAGGGGCTATAAATATCTTAGTTTAGCCGAATTGGTGATGGCTACTGGTGTTGGTGGACAAATAAAAGATGGTGGAATATGCTAATGTGTTTTTAGGTAATAGATGTACATCTTTACATATTGTGTCTTCCCTGTAAAACATTTTAAAAATCGGAAATGTTGACTGGATTCATAAGATCTGTGTCTTTCATTAGCTGTATTGGACTTTAATGTGTGAAAGTTAAATATTTTAAAAAAATATTTTTTTTGAATTTCGCGGCACTGGTTTTTCAGTGGGGGGGGGGGGGGGGAGTGCCGCTAGCGGCACGCTGATCCTAGACAGGTTAAGTGTGTCATCTTCCACCGCCGGCTACATTTTTCAATAACCACAGCTTGTTGGCTAGCTAGGGTTAGTTCGCAGTTGAGTGTGGTTTACACGTGGAGAAACGCATGAATGAAACCCCTTGTGGCCATAAGAAAACATAGTTAGCAAGCTGGTACCAACCTATTCTATTCCTTTTAACTATAAGCATAGTACACTCTTTTACTAAATAGTAAAGTGGGTTGGAGTATTAAACAATATCCCAACATGCCACAGTCATACCGATAGTACGTTGAATCTAATTATGGATCTTGGTGCCCACCACTAAGTATTATTAGCACACATTCAGAGACTGACTTGTTTCTTGCTGTTGGACACAGGAGTATTTGATGTCCAGGTACTTGTAAGTCCCGACACAGGGGTCTCCAAAAACGAAATTGGATGCCGGGACAACACACTGGCTCTTCCCACCGCACCTGTGTGTTTCAAAAGACAGGTAGAGGTCATGAGTTCCTACAGGTACACACTACAGGTTTCAGTACCCTTCTACCATCTTCCTGGTGGTGGTTAACACTATATCCAAGGAGTTTCTACAGGTAAACAGCACAGGTTCCAGTACCTTTCTGCCATCTTGCTGGTGGTGGATTGGCTGAGGCAGTTGGTGTTGGAGAGTTGGTTATCGGGGCGCCCAATGGAACACATATCGTGTTGACGACGACCATAGTTGGCACGCTTGATTTGAATCTTACCTCCATCTGAGGCAGACGGGGAAGAGAGAATGAAAAGGAGAAAGGTGAGGGACAAAGGAGAGCCAAGTCTGGGTCTCTATGGTGTGGGCTAGTGACGCTAATCTACAGTACAAACTATCATAGGTGGTCAGTGAGTATACTGTTCAGCAGTGTGGACTAGCTTACCACATTGCAGTAAAGCATCAGAGCCTTCACACGTGATGCTGATTGCTGCCAGGACAAATAAACAGGAATTACACACTACTCACATTAGCTTGGTTAAGTAGCATCATCATTATTACATACAGTACCTCCATCCGTTAGTGTACAGCAAGCTGCAGCCAGCACTGAAACAACATCACACAGCTAGTTCAGCAACATCATATGCACTTGGACAATGAAGCTACAATTCAGCATTTGAGTTAAACCTAGTGGATTATAGTTATTCAGCATTTGGTCTCTTATTCCAAGAATGCAACGTGACAATTATATATATTTTTTGACCAATAGAAATTGAATGTACCTCAATTCATATAACATGTACTTCATTTACTCTCAAATACAAACATTTGGTCATACATATTTAAATTGTAATCTGCATCACATACAGAGTTTGTATACTCACATGTGACCACCGTCAGTCTGAACATGCTCATGATGCCAGGGACAGGAGTGGTAGTAACAGAGAAAATGCAACTGATGATATCTAGACCAAATACACCTGGTATTTATGTTATGTGACATGTCTTAACCTGTCTAGGATCAGCGTGGCGCTAGCGGCACACCCCCCCCCCCCACTGAAAAACCAGTGCCGCGAAATTCAAAAAAAATATTTTTTTAAAATATTTAACTTTCACACATTAAAGTCCAATACAGCTAATGAAAGACACAGATCTTGTGAATCCAGTCAACATTTCCGATTTTTAAAATGTTTTACAGGGAAGACACAATATGTAAAGATGTACATCTATTACCTAAAAACACATTAGCATAATCCACCATCTTTTATTTGTCCACCAACACCAGTAGCCATCACCAATTCGGCTAAACTAAGATATTTATAGCCCCTAACCAACAAAAAAACTCATTAGATGACAGTCTGATAACATATTTATGGTATGGGATAGGTTTTGTTAGAAAAAAGTGCATATTTCAGGTATATGGCATAGTTTACAATTGCACCCACCGTCACAAATGGACTAGAATAATTACAATGAGCAACGTGTTTACCTAACTACTAATCATCAAACATTTCGTAAAAATACACAGCATACACGAATCGAAAGACACAGAACCTGTGAATACAGACAATATTTCAGATTTTCTAAGTGTCTTACAGCGAAAACACAATAAATCGTTATATTAGCTTAGCACATAGCAATTAGCAGCCCAGCATTGATTCTAGCCAAAGTGAGCGATAAAAGTCAACATCGCCAAAAGATATTAATTTTTTCACTAACCTTCTCAGAATTCTTCCGATGACACTCCTGTAACATCACATTACAACATGCATATACAGTTTGATCGCAAATGTTTATATTTAGCCACCAAAATCATGGTTAGACAATGTGAAATGTAGACAAGCTGGTAAAGAAAAAGTCCTTGCGCCACTTAGACAGTGATCTACTCTTATACATAAATACTCATAAACGTGACTAAAAAATATAGGGTGGACAGGGATTGATAGACAATTTAATTCTTAATACAATTGCGGAATAACATTTTTTAATTTATCCTTACTTTTCAATACAGTTTGCACCTAGCGAAGCTACGTCATAAAACATGGCGTCCTAAGCCACTAAAATGTTTCGACAGAAACACGATTTATCATAATAAAAATGTCCTACCTTGAGCTGTTCTTCCATCAGTATCTTGGGCAAAGGATCCTTTCTTGGGAGAAATCGTCTTTTGGTGGAAAGCTGTCCTCTTGCCATGTGGAAATGCCTACTGCGTTCGGGATGAACTGAAAAGCGTGCCCAACTATTCACATCGTTGCAAAAATAAATGTCCCAAAATCGCACTAAACGGATATAAATTGCTATAAAACGCTTTAAATTAACTACCTTATGATGTTTTTAACTCCCATAACGAGTAGAAACATGACCCGAGTAATATTACCCCCTTCACTAATGCTTGGAACAGGAGTGGGCCGGTGTCCTCTAGGCGCATGACGCAGCTCCAAAAGAATGACTAGCTTCACGGTTTTTTCATTTGTGGGGCCTGTGAACGCGCAATCGACCCCATTGGAATCGTCATCACGTAAAGGCATCCAGGGGAAGACGTAAGAAGTGTCCGTATAGTCATAGCAATATCAGTGCCCTTTTAACCTGTTGGGGATGGGGGCGCTGTTTAGACTATTTATGCTAATGTGGCTAATTTTTTAAACGGCTTCCCACAAAATCCTTGATCGTACAATATGCATATTATTATTATTATTGGATAGAAAACAGTCTATAGTTTCTATAGGAGTTGAAATTTTGTCTCTAAGTGGAACAGAGCCCATTCTACAGCAATTTCCCTGACATGGAGTCAGATTTGAGAAACGTTGGCCACTTTTCTGAAGTCATTTAAACGGGCACTGTCGTTGCTATGACTATACGGACACTTCTTACGTCTTCCCCTGGATGCCTTTACGTGATGACGATTCCAACGGGCTCGATTGCTCGTTCACAGGCCCTACAAATGAAAAAAACCTTTAGCTAGCAAGTCTTTTCTTGCTGCGTAACGCGCGTGGAAGACACCGACCCTCTCCTGTTCCAAGCGTTAGTTTAGCCTGTTATATTTCTCCGGTCATCTTTTCACTCGTTATAGGAGTTACAAACATCACAAAGTAGTTAATTTAAAGCGTTTTATAGCAATTTATATCCGTTTAGTGCGATTTTGGGACATTTATTTTTGCAACGATGTGAAAAGTTGGTCACGCTTTTCAGTTCATCCCGAACGTAGTTGACATTTCCACATGGCAAGAGGACAGCTTTCCACCAAAAGACGATTTCTCCCAAGAAAGGATCCTTTGCCCAAGATACTGATGGAAGAACAGCTCAAGGTAGGACATTTTTATTATGATAAATCGTGTTTCTGTCGAAACATTTTAGTGGCTTAGGACGCCATGTTTTTTGACGTAGCTTCGCTTGGCGCAAACTGTATTGAAAAGTAAGGATAAATTAAAAAATGTAATAACGCAATTGTATTAAGAATTAAATTGTCTATCAATCCCTGTCCACCCTATATTTTTTAGTCACGTTTATGAGTATTTATGTATAAGAGTAGATCACTGTCTAAGTGGCGCAAGGACGTTTTCTTTACCAGCTTGTCTACATTTCACATTGTCTAACCATGATTTTGGTGGCTAAATATAAACATTTTCGATCAAACTGTATATGCATGTTGTAATGTGATGTTACAGGAGTGTCATCGGAAGAATTCTGAGAAGGTTAGTGAAAAAATTAATATCTTTTGGCGATGTTGACTTTTATCGCTCACTTTGGCTAGAATCAATGCTGGGCTGCTAATTGCTATGTGCTAAGCTAATATAACGATTTATTGTGTTTTCGCTGTAAGACACTTAGAAAATCTGAAATATTGTCTGTATTCACAGGATCTGTGTCTTTCGATTCGTGTATGCTGTGTATTTTTACGAAATGTTTGATGATTAGTAGTTAGGTAAACACGTTGCTCATTGTAATTATTCTAGTCCATTTGTGATGGTGGGTGCAATTGTAAACTATGCCATCTACCTGAAATATGCACTTTTTTCTAACAAAACCTATCCCATACCATAAATATGTTATCAGACTGTCATCTAATGAGTTTTTTTGTTGGTTAGGGGCTATAAATATCTTAGTTTAGCCGAATTGGTGATGGCTACTGGTGTTGGTGGACAAATAAAAGATGGTGGAATATGCTAATGTGTTTTTAGGTAATAGATGTACATCTTTACATATTGTGTCTTCCCTGTAAAACATTTTAAAAATCGGAAATGTTGACTGGATTCATAAGATCTGTGTCTTTCATTAGCTGTATTGGACTTTAATGTGTGAAAGTTAAATATTTAAAAAAAATATTTTTTTTGAATTTCGCGGCACTGGTTTTTCAGTGGGGGGGGGGGGGGAGTGCCGCTAGCGGCACGCTGATCCTAGACAGGTTAACTGACTTCAGAACAGTGGCCAACATTTCTGAAATCTGAATCCATGTCAGGGAAATTGCTGTAGAATGGGCTCTGTTCCACTTAGAGACAAAATTTCAACTCCTATAGAAACTATAGACTGTTTTCTATCCAATAATAATAATAATATGCATATTGTACGATCAAGGATTTTGTGGGAAGCCGTTTCAAAAATTACCAAATTAGCATAGTCTAAACAGCGCCCCCATCCCCAACAGGTTAACGTTATTGGATTAAATGCGGTTTTATGGCCACAACGGTTTTCATGCAGGCATTTGTTTCTCCACGTGTAAACCACCTGTTAACTAACCCTAGCAAGCACATAAAATGTGGTTATGCAAGATCTTTAGTTTACGTAGCCTACAGGGAGGTCAGAGACATTTACATTTTACGTCATTTAGCAGCCGCTCTTATCCAGAGCGACTTACGGTGGTAGTGAGTGCATACAGTTTTTTTTTTATACTAGTCCCCCGTGGGAATCGAACCCACAACCGTGGCGCTGCAAGCGCCATGCTCTACCAACTGAGCTACACGGGACTACAGAGACCTGGCGGTGTGGTACTAAGAAGACAAAGGAACTGATAGTGGACGACAGGAAACGGAGTGCTGAGCCCCTCCCTACCAGGATGCTAAAAGGATTTGGTATCAGCCCTATGATCCTCAAATCTACAGCTGCAACCGAGTATTTTGACTGGCTGCATCACCACTAGGTATGGCGTCTGACAGGAAGGTGCTACAGAGGGTATTGCGTACGGCCCAGTACATCACTGAGGCCGCACTCCCAGCCCTCAGGATCTCGACACCACGTGTGTCTGAAGGCCCTACATATTCATTGACTCAAGCCACTCAAGTCATACTGGCCTCTGATACTCCATAACAGATGGTATGGGTGCACCAAGTCCAGAACCAACAGGACCCTGAATGGCTTCTACTTCCTCCAAGCCATAAAACTGCTGAATGACTACCCTGACCATCTGCATTGACCCTTTTTGCAGTAACCTTTTTGACTTGTCTCATATGCTGCTGCTGCTGTTCCTTGTTATATGTACATATCTCGCTCAATTAGCTAGCAAGAACATGGAAGGGAAGTGTCTCAAGCTAATTTGATGGTTGTGCACACTAAATCTGGTTTACCACTGAATGTTTCAGTGAACGGTAACTAGCTAGCGCAACTCCCACAGATTGATAGGGTCTATAGCTAATCTGACAGATGGCACAGCACAAACTGCATAGAAATACAGATTTGGTGTAGCGGGTTGACCTGTTTCACCAGCTTACCAACTGTTCATAAGTAAGTGAAACTACAAGGTAATGGTGGAAGATGACGCGCATAACTTTAGTTCATGCCAACACGTTTAAAATGCACCTGAAATCAACATTCCCTATTAGTGCCCATCACTAACACTTCACCTGGCTAATGTGTCTTAATTTGTGGTCTAACTCCTGTTGTCCTTGCAGTAAGCAGCATCATATGTGAAGGCTCTGATTCTCAACTACTATGTGGTAAGCTGGTCAACACTACCGTACAGTGTATTCATGTGGAGACGTATGTTAGTCACTAGCCCACACATACAACCAGATTTGGTAATCCTTTTCTTCGTTCTCTTCCTCAGATCGGGGTGAGATCCATATTCAGCGTGCCAACTATGGTCGTCGTCAACACGATGTGTGTTCCATTGGGCGCCCACATAAACAACTCAAAAACACCAACTGCCTCAGCCCATCCACCACAAGCACTGTGGCAGAAAGGTACTTAAACCTTTAGTGTGCATATACCTGTAGGCACTCATTGGCTGTGATGCTAGCCTCTACCTGTTTCACACAGGTGTGACGGAGAGCGCCAGTGTATCGTCAAGGTATCCAACTCCGTGTTCGGTGACCCCTGTGTCGGAACCTATAAGTACTTGGATGTGGCTTACACCTGTTACTGAATGTGAGTGTTTAATATGTTCATGCACACATGACTGGGAACTAGAATGCTGGTACTGATGGTTTGTCTTGCAGGATATCTTCCTGGGGAACCTGAAGATGTACAAGGCTTCTGGGATATCTTCATCAGGTTGTGCTGTTTTCTGCCAAATTAACTTCAATGACCTTGTAAACCTGTGTATTTTGTGTAAACATTTCTTAAACAATTTCTGAACTGTGGTTGTTTGTGTGAATTAAATGAAGCGGCTGAAGAAAAGACTTGTTGCCTCTTGTATGTTTCTAAATGTCACAATTGTTACTGACCATGTGTCCATTATTCTCCTTTCAGCTGACTCGTTGGTACCTGCTGTTAACGTGCCTTTGTCTTGATGTTTGTATTCTGTGCCCACCTTTAGGCAGTTGTAGACAAGGGAAATACTCATTGTGATCAGACTTTCCTGACCACCTCAGGCGGCGTGATCTGGATGGTCAAACTATTTATAAATCAATTGTACCTGCCTCTCAAATTACTGACAGGTAGTACCGTTGACTTATGTCAGCAGGCCTCATGGTCCAAATTTGTATGCGTCACCAGCTAATCTGGTCACAAAGCAGACCTGGATGGGTTAGACATTATTATACAATGTGTGGAACCTACAAACGTGATGGGATCAGGTCGAAGTGTAAATTAAGCTAGAGGCTATTTCTGCTCTTAAACATACTTGCAGGGAAGCTACCCAACTACATCAAATTAGTCATCGAACATCCTCTGATCCAGAGAGACACACAGGTGCAACACCCTGCTCAAAGGCACATCGAGAGATCTCCAACACTGTCAAATGTGCCCCCCCCCCCCCCCCCCCCCGAACCACAGTTCCAAGAGCAGCCCCTCAACCATCTGATTCCAGCCAGAGAATATGTAGAATAACATTCCCTACCCTATGCACCACCAACGAACAAGAGAAACAACCATGAAAAACATCCAGGACAATATAACAGCAAGGTCAACAATGTTTGAGGGCATGTACGACACCATGTCCATCTTGGTGCCATTGAATGTATGCCTTTGTTCAAACACATGCATGGCATCAGTTTAACTGTAACAATATAGTCCCTCGGTGTCAATAATGTATTTACCTTTAATATGGAATTTTTGTCTTTCATTCTATCCTTCGCCCAGCAACTCAACTCCCACTTGACTCTATTGGCAACCCTTTTTGGCTTTCTACGCAGCATATCCTTCAACAATACAATTTATTTCTAATTGAATCTACAGACTGAGTTAATATTTTACTAAGCGTTAGTATGTTACTATTTCACTGACCTGGTCTCCAGATATCCAACAGTATTTCTAGGGTCAATTTTAGATCAATGTTATGCATTTTCAGCCATTCCTGACCGGCTGCTTGAGGACAATACTGAAATAACTTGTCAATTAACCTGATGAGGACATGGGGCGATGTTGTCACTTTGGGGGAAAAACGTGCCCAATTTAAATGGCCTCGTACTCAATTCTTGCTCGTACAATATGCATATTATGACTATTGGATAGAATACACTAGTTTCTAAAACCGTTTGAATAATATCTGTGAGTGAAACAGAACTCATTTGGCACAAACTTCCTGACCAGGAAGTGGAAAATCTGAAATCGATGCTCTCTTCTGGGTCCTGCCTATAAATGGACATGATATCTATTAGTATACATGCACGTCATACACCTTCCCCTGGATGTCAAGACGCAGTGAGAGAAGAAATTGAGTGTTTATCTTGGTCTGAGATTGAATACATCCTCTTGGAATGACTTGTCACCGATTTCTGGTTTTCAGGAAGGCGCGAGGAGGACAGTGGGATTGCCTTTTGAAAAGCTGTCGTTATAGGCGACTACTATCTCCGGCTTTGATTTTATTTGATACATGTGACCATATCGTAAAGTATGTTTTCAATATAGTTTAATTAGAATCTTGAAATTTATTCGGGACTTTAGGCGTATTGCGTTGTGTGCCTTTGTTCAGAAAGGAGAGCTTCGGGCCACTTGGCCAGTGTGCTTGCTAATTCAAGAGGTAAAAACGACGTTCTAAATCCAAACAACGACTGTTCTGGACAAAGGACTCCTTGTCCAACATTCTGATGGAAGATCACCAAAAGTAGGAAGCATTTTATGATGCTATTTCATATATCTGTCGAACTGTGTACTAGTAGTTTTGCGCCCAGGTTTTGGGCACTCGGTCAACATAAGATAAGCCTTATGTGGTAATGAAGTTATTTTTAGAATTCTAACACTGCGATTGCATTAAGAACTAATGGATCTATCATTTCCTATACAAAATGTATTTTTTTGTAATGTTTATGAATAGCTATTTGGTCAGAATAGATGAGTCTAATAGAAATATCCGCACATTCTGGGAAAAGGACGCTACGTTAGCATAATGGATAACCACTGATTTCAGCTCTAAATATGCACATTTTCGAACAAAACATAAGTGTATGTATAACCTGATGTTATAGGACTGTCATCTGAGGAAGGTTTATGAAGGTTAGTGAAAATTAATATCTTTTGCTGGTTTATTCGCTAACGCTAACGTGCCTATTGCTATCTCTAACGTGCCTTGATTAATGTTTGCGGTTTTGTGTAGGCTATTCTATTAAGCTAATATAATGCTATATTGTGTTTTCGCTGTAAAACACTTAAAAAATCGGAAATATTGGCTGGATTCACAAGATGCTTGTCTTTCATTTGCTGTACACGATGCATTTTTCAGAAATGTTTTATGAGTATTTAGGTATTCCACGTTGGTCTCTATAATTACTCTGGCTGCTTTGGTGCAATTTTTGACGGTAGCTGCAATGTAAAACTGATTTATACCTCAAATATGCACATTTTTCAAACAAAACATAGATTTATTGTGTAACATGTTAACTTTATATAGTTTAGTTCATGCTTAAAATGCTCCTGAAATCAACGTACCTTATTAGTGCCCGTCACTAACACTTCACCGGGCTAATGTATGTCTGGCCAGTGTTGTGTAACTCCTGTGTTGTCCTTGCAGTAAGCAGTATCATATGTGAAGGCTCTGATTCTCAACTACTATGTGGTAAGCTGGTCAACACTACCGTACAGTGTATTCATGTGGAGACGTATGTTAGTCACTAGCCCACACATACAACCAGATTTGGTAATCCTTTTCTTCGTTCTCTTCCTCAGATCGGGGCGAGATCCATATTCAGCGTGCCAACTATGGTCGTCGTCAACACGATGTGTGTTCCATTGGGCGCCCACATAAACAACTCAAAAACACCAACTGCCTCAGCACATCCACCACAAGCACAATGGCGGAAAGGTACTTAAACCTTTAGTGTGCATATACCTGTAGGCACTCATTGGCTGTGATGTTAACCTCTACCTGTTTCACACAGGTGTGACGGAGAGCGCCAGTGTATCGTCAAGGTATCCAACTCCGTGTTCGGTGACCCCTGTGTCGGAACCTATAAGTACTTGGATGTGGCTTACACCTGTTACTGAATGTGAGTGTTGAATATGTTCATGCACACATGACTGGGAACTAGAATGCTGGTACTGATGGTTTGTCTTGCAGGATATCTTCCTGGGGAACCTGAAGATGTACAAGGCTTCTGGGGACATTTTCATCGGGTCGTGCTGTTTTCCTCCAACCGCCAAATCAACTTCAGTGACCATTGTAAACCTCTGCATTTTGTGCTGAAACATTTCTTAAACAATTTCTGAACTGTGGTTGTTGGTCTGAATTAAATGACGTGGCTCGAAGACGATACTGGTTGACTCTTGTATATTACTAAATGTCACATCAATATTACTTACCATGTGTCCGGTATTCTCTCTTACACAGTGTTCACCGGTCTCATTTTTACCTGGGGCTAACGGGCCTAAGTCTTGATGTCTGTCATCTGTGCCCACCTTTAGGCAGTTGTAGACAAGTTTAATACTCATTGTGATCAGACTTTCCTGACCACCTCAGGTGGTGTGATCTGGATGGTCAAACTATTTTTAAATCAATTGAACCTGCGTCTCAAATCATTGACAGGTAGTACTTATGACATCAGCAGCCTTAATGGTCCTAATTTGTAATTAATCACCAGCTAATCTGGTCACAAAGCAGACCTGGATGCGTGAGACATTTTTATACAATGTGTAGACCCTACAAACATTGATAGTTAAGTGGTTGGATCATGAACCAAATGTTACTGTGTAAATTCAGCTAGACTATTTCTTCTCTTAACCTGTTGGGGATGGGGGCGCTGTTTAGACTATTTATGCTAATGTGGCTAATTTTTTAAACGGCTTCCCACAAAATCCTTGATCGTACAATATGCATATTATTATTATTATTGGATAGAAAACAGTCTATAGTTTCTATAGGAGTTGAAATTTTGTCTCTAAGTGGAACAGAGCCCATTCTACAGCAATTTCCCTGACATGGAGTCAGATTTGAGAAACGTTGGCCACTTTTCTGAAGTCATTTAAAAGGGCTCTGTCGTTGCTATGACTATACGGACACTTCTTACGTCTTCCCCTGGATGCCTTTACGTGATGACGATTCCAACGGGCTCGATTGCTCGTTCACAGGCCCTACAAATGAAAAAAACCTTTAGCTAGCAAGTCTTTTCTTGCTGCGTAACGCGCGTGGAAGACACCGACCCTCTCCTGTTCCAAGCGTTAGTTTAGCCTGTTATATTTCTCCGGTCATCTTTTCACTCGTTATAGGAGTTACAAACATCACAAAGTAGTTAATTTAAAGCGTTTTATAGCAATTTATATCCGTTTAGTGCGATTTTGGGACATTTATTTTTGCAACGATGTGAAAAGTTGGGCACGCTTTTCAGTTCATCCCGAACGTAGTTGACATTTCCACATGGCAAGAGGACAGCTTTCCACCAAAAGACGATTTCTCCCAAGAAAGGATCCTTTGCCCAAGATACTGATGGAAGAACAGCTCAAGGTAGGACATTTTTATTATGATAAATCGTGTTTCTGTCGAAACATTTTAGTGGCTTAGGACGCCATGTTTTTTGACGTAGCTTCGCTTGGCGCAAACTGTATTGAAAAGTAAGGATAAATTAAAAAATGTAATAACGCAATTGTATTAAGAATTAAATTGTCTATCAATCCCTGTCCACCCTATATTTTTTAGTCACGTTTATGAGTATTTATGTATAAGAGTAGATCACTGTCTAAGTGGCGCAAGGACGTTTTCTTTACCAGCTTGTCTACATTTCACATTGTCTAACCATGATTTTGGTGGCTAAATATAAACATTTTCGATCAAACTGTATATGCATGTTGTAATGTGATGTTACAGGAGTGTCATCGGAAGAATTCTGAGAAGGTTAGTGAAAAAATTAATATCTTTTGGCGATGTTGACTTTTATCGCTCACTTTGGCTAGAATCAATGCTGGGCTGCTAATTGCTATGTGCTAAGCTAATATAACGATTTATTGTGTTTTCGCTGTAAGACACTTAGAAAATCTGAAATATTGTCTGTATTCACAGGATCTGTGTCTTTCGATTCGTGTATGCTGTGTATTTTTACGAAATGTTTGATGATTAGTAGTTAGGTAAACACGTTGCTCATTGTAATTATTCTAGTCCATTTGTGATGGTGGGTGCAATTGTAAACTATGCCATATACCTGAAATATGCACTTTTTTCTAACAAAACCTATCCCATACCATAAATATGTTATCAGACTGTCATCTAATGAGTTTTTTTGTTGGTTAGGGGCTATAAATATCTTAGTTTAGCCGAATTGGTGATGGCTACTGGTGTTGGTGGACAAATAAAAGATGGTGGATTATGCTAATGTGTTTTTAGGTAATAGATGTACATCTTTACATATTGTGTCTTCCCTGTAAAACATTTTAAAAATCGGAAATGTTGACTGGATTCATAAGATCTGTGTCTTTCATTAGCTGTATTGGACTTTAATGTGTGAAAGTTAAATATTTAAAAAAAATATTTTTTTTGAATTTCGCGGCACTGGTTTTTCAGTGGGGGGGGGGGGGGGGGGTGCCGCTAGCGCCACGCTGATCCTAGACAGGTTA
>NW_026602518.1:0-15769 GCF_029448725.1 Salvelinus fontinalis | reverse complement strand
GTTGGAGTGACAGTGTGTGAGTGTTGGAGTGACAGTGTGTGAGTGTTGGAGTGACAGTGTGTGTTGGAGTGACAGTGTGTGAGTGTTGGAGTGACAGTGTGTGTGTGTGTGAGTGTAGGAGTGACAGTGTGTGAGTGTTGGAGTGACAGTGTGTGAGTGTTGGAGTGACAGTGTGTGAGTGTTGGAGTGACAGTGTGTGAGTGTTGGAGTGACAGTGTGTGAGTGTTGGAGTGACAGTGTGTGTGTTTAGGAGTGACAGTGTGTGAGTGTTGGAGTGACAGTGTGTGAGTGTAGGAGTGACAGTGTGTGAGTGTTGGAGTGACAGTGTGTGTGTGTGTGTGTGTAGGAGTGACAGTGTGTGAGTGTTGGAGTGACAGTGTGTGAGTGTTGGAGTGACAGTGTGTGAGTGTAGGAGTGACAGTGTGTGAGTGTTGGAGTGACAGTGTGTGAGTGTTGAAGTGACAGTGTGTGTGTGTAGGAGTGACAGTGTGTGAGTGTGTGTTGGAGTGACAGTGTTGATCAGTCGTATTGCTTGGGGACAGAAGCTGTTCAAGAGCCTGTTGATGTTAGACTTGTTGTACGGCTTAGTCTATGGCCTGGGTGGTTGGGGTCTTTGACGATTTACCCAGCCTTCTTCTCACACCGCCTGATATAGGGGTCCTGGATGGAGGCAGCTCGGCCCCAGTAATGTCCTGGGCTGTCCGCACCACCCTCTAGGACTGATGCTTGGGTTAGCTAAACCTGCAAGTCTGTTTGTTTTGGTTACCAAGGCAACTACTCCTGTAGCTATCTAGTTATCTTGCTAGCTACTTCAGTGGATGTTGAACACATTTCTAGCAGCAAATATGTTAAATTATAGCCTTGGTATGAAAGGGAAAATCAACTCAGGGCTCTGTGCGCTCTGTGGAAAATAATGCAACTCGATTTTCCATAGAACACATAACCCCTCGTTGATTATCCCTTACTTATCTTTCAATCTAATCCTTGGGCCACATGTATTTACTTCTTCTCTGTCTCGTTCCATCTCTCCTTCGTCTCTCTCTGTCTCTCTCTGTCAATTCAATTCAAAGGGCTTTATTGGGAAACATATGTTTACATTGCCAAAGCAAGTCTCTCTCTCTCTCTCTCACACACACACACACAGGGAGTTCCCTCCCTCCATTACTACTTCTTCTCTCACCCTAACAGATGAGTTCCCTCCTTCCAGTACTACTTCTTCTCTCACTCTAACAGATGAGTTCCCTCCCTCCATTACTACTTCTTCTCTCACCCTAACAGATGAGTTCCCTCCCTCCATTACACCTTCTTCTCTCACCCTAACAGATGAGTTCCCTCCCTCCATTACACCTTCTTCTCTCACCCTAACAGATGAGTTCCCTCCCTCCATTACACCTTCTTCTCTCACCCTAACAGATGAGTTCCCTCCCTCCATTACACCTTCTTCTCTCACTCTAACAGATGAGTTCCCTCAGTCCATTACACCTTCTTCTTTCACCCTAACAGATGAGTTCCCTCCCTCCATTACACCTTCTTCTCTCACTCTAACAGATGAGTTCCCTCAGTCCATTACACCTTCTTCTCTCACTCTAACAGATGAGTTCCCTCAGTCCATTACACCTTCTTCTCTCACCCTAACAGATGAGTTCCCTCCCTCCATTACTACTTCTTCTCTCACCCTAACAGATGAGTTCCCTCCCTCCATTACACCTTCTTCTTTCACCCTAACAGATTAGTTCCCTCAGTCCATTACACCTTCTTCTTTCACTCTAACAGATGAGTTCCCTCAGTCCATTACACCTTCTTCTCTCACTCTAACAGATGAGTTCCCTCCCTCCATTACTACTTCTTCTCTCACCCTAACAGATGAGTTCCCTCCCTCCATTACTACTTCTTCTCTCACCCTAACAGATGAGTTCCCTCCCTCCATTACTACTTCTTCTCTCACCCTAACAGATGAGTTCCCTCCCTCCATTACTACTTCTTCTCTCACCCTAACAGATGAGTTCCCTCCCTCCATTACTACTTCTTCTCTCACCCTAACAGATGAGTTCCCTCCCTCCATTACTACTTCTTCTCTCACCCTAACAGATGAGTTCCCTCCCTCCATTACTACTTCTTCTCTCACCCTAACAGATGAGTTCCCTCCCTCCATTACACCTTCTTCTCTCACCCTAACTGTCACGTTCCTGACCTATTTATGTTAGTTTTTGTGTGTTAGTTGGTCAGGACGTGAGGTTGGGTGGGCATTCTATGTTATCTGTTTCTATGTTGGTTTCGGTTTGCCTGGTATGGCTCTTGATTAGAGGCAGGTGGTTTGCGTTTGCCTCTAATTAAGAGTCATATTTAGGTAGGGCATTCTCACTGTTTGTTTGTGGGTGATTGTCTCCTGTGTCTGTATGTATGTTCGTACCACATAGGACTGTAGCGTTTGTTTGTTTCGTTTCGTTTCGATGTCGTCTGTTTCCTGTACGTAAGTTTATGTTTAGTTATATAAGTTTATGTTCAGGTTTCGTCAACGTCGTTTTGTTATTTTGTAGTATTGAAAGTGTTTGTTTCGTTTCGTGTTGCCATCTTTATCGTTGTTATAATAAAGATGGCTTATTTCCCACAAGCTGCGTTTTGGTCAGAAGATCCTTCTCTCCTCACCTCGTCCGAGGATGAGGAGAGCGTCACCCGTTACAGAATCACCCACCAACACGCTAAGACCAAGCGGCAAGGGAAAACGAAACGGAGTAAGGGACAGGAGAGAAAGGAGCAATGGACATGGGACGATGTTCTGGATGGAAAGGGTTGCTACACTTGGGAGGAGATCCTGGCTGGGAGGGATCGCCTCCCATGGGAACAGGTGGAGGCATTGAGGAGAGCAGAGGCTACCTGGGAGAGGAACCGGAGCTATGAGGGAACGCGTCTGGCACGGAAGCCGAAAAAGCCCGTAAGTAATTCCCAAAAATTTCTTGGGGGGGGGCTAGGAGATAGTGGGCCAAGGGCAGGTAGGAGACCTGCGCCCACTTCCCAGGCTTACCGTGGAGAGCGGGAGTACGGGCAGGCGCCGTGTTACGCAGTAGAGCGCACGGTGTCTCCTGTACGAGTGCATAGCCCAGTGCGGGTTATTCCACCTCCCCGCACTGGTAGGGCTAGATTGGGTATTGAGCCAGGTGTCATGAGGCCGGCTCAACGCGTCTGGTCTCCAGTGCGTCTCCTCGGGCCGGCATACATGGCACCTGCCTTACGCATGGTTTCCCCGGTTCGCCTACATAGGCCGGTGCGGGTTATTCCACCTCCCCGCACTGGTCGGGCAACCGGGAGCATTCAACCAGGTAAGGTTGGGCAGGCTCAATGCTCAAGAGTGCCAGTACGTCTCCACGGTCCGGTATTTCCGGCACCACCTCCCCGCCCCAGCCTAGTACCTACAGTGTATACACTACGCACTAGGCTACCAGTGCGTATCCTGAGCCCTGTTCCTCCTCCACGCACTCTCCCTGTAGTGCGTGTATCTAGCCCGGTGCCTCCAGTTCCGGGTCCACGCACTAAGCTACCAGTGCGTCTCCAGAGCCCTGTACACACTGTATATTCTCCCCCTACTAATCCTGATGTGCTTGTCCTCAGCCCGGCGTCACCAGTGCCGGTACCACGCATCAGGGATAGAGTAGGCTTTGAGAATACAGTGTGCCCTGTCCCTGCTCCCCGCACTAGTAGGAAGGTGCTTGTCATTAGCACGGTGCCTCCAGTTCCGGCACCACGAACCAGGTCTACAGTGCGCCATATCCGGCCAGAGCCATCCGTCTCCCCAGCGCCATCTGAGCCATCCGTCTCCCCAGCGCCATCTGAGCCATCCGTCTCCCCAGCGCCATCTGAGCCATCCGTCTCCCCAGCGCCATCTGAGCCATCCGTCTCCCCAGCGCCATCTGAGCCATCCGTCTCCCCAGCGCCGTCTGAGCCATCCGTCTGCCAGGAGCCTGCAAAGCCGCCCGTCTGCCATGAGCCTGCAAAGCCGCCCGTCTGCCATGAGCCTACAGAGCCGTCAGCCAGACAGGAGCCGCTAGAGCCATCAGCCAGACAGGAGCCGCTAGAGCCGTCAGCCAGACAGGATCTGCCAGAGCCGCCAACCAGACAGGATCTGCCAGAGCCGCCAACCAGACAGGATCTGCCAGAGCCGCCAACCAGACAGGATCTGCCAGAGCCGCCAACCAGACAGGATCTGCCAGAGCCGCCAACCAGACAGGATCTGCCAGAGCCGCCAACCAGACAGGATCTGCCAGAGCCGCCAGCGAGCCATGAGCAGCCAGAGCCGTCAGAGCGCCATGAGCAGCCAGAGCCGTCAGAGCGCCATGAGCAGCCAGAGCCGTCAGAGCGCCATGAGCAGCCAGAGCCGTCAGAGCGCCATGAGCGTCGAGAGCCGTCAGCCTGCCATGAGCGTCGAGAGCCGTCAGCCTGCCATGAGCGTCGAGAGCCGTCAGCCTGCCATGAGCGTCGAGAGCCGTCAGCCTGCCATGAGCGTCGAGAGCCGTCAGCCAGCCATGAGCGTCGAGAGCCGTCAGCCAGCCATGAGCATCGAGAGTCGTCAGTCAGCCATGAGCTGCCCTTCAGCCTGAAAAGGCTAGATACCCAGAACTGCCCATCAGTCCAGAGCTGTCTCTCTGTCCGGAGCTGCCTTTCAGTCCGGAGTTGCCCCTCTATCCTGATCTCCCTCTCTATCTTTATCTACCTCTATAGTCTTATCTATCCCTCTGTCTTGGTTTATCTCTCTGTCCCGGTATTGTCATTATTAGATATGTTATTAGGAGGATTTTGTGGGGGAAGTAAGAGGGTGGACATTCTTGAAGGGAGGGGGCTAGGATGGATTATGGTGGGGTGGGAACCGCGCCCGGAGCCTGAGCCACCACCGTGGTTAGATGCCCACCCAGACCCTCCCCTAGACTTTGTGCTGGTGCGTCCGGAGTTCGCACCTTGTGGGGGGGGTACTGTCACGTTCCTGACCTATTTATGTTAGTTTTTGTGTGTTAGTTGGTCAGGACGTGAGGTTGGGTGGGCATTCTATGTTATCTGTTTCTATGTTGGTTTCGGTTTGCCTGGTATGGCTCTTGATTAGAGGCAGGTGGTTTGCGTTTGCCTCTAATTAAGAGTCATATTTAGGTAGGGCATTCTCACTGTTTGTTTGTGGGTGATTGTCTCCTGTGTCTGTATGTATGTTCGTACCACATAGGACTGTAGCGTTTGTTTGTTTCGTTTCGTTTCGATGTCGTCTGTTTCCTGTACGTAAGTTTATGTTTAGTTATATAAGTTTATGTTCAGGTTTCGTCAACGTCGTTTTGTTATTTTGTAGTATTGAAAGTGTTTGTTTCGTTTCGTGTTGACATCTTTATCGTTGTTATAATAAAGATGGCTTATTTCCCACAAGCTGCGTTTTGGTCAGAAGATCCTTCTCTCCTCACCTCGTCCGAGGATGAGGAGAGCGTCACCCGTTACACTAACAGATGAGTTCCCTCCCTCCATTACACCTTCTTCTCTCACTCTAACAGATGAGTTCCCTCCCTCCTTCCACTACCAATCTTCCCCCGCTAACAGATTTTTCTTTCATTCACACAGTCATCAAAGACACATAAACATGGCGGCACCAGCTGTCTAATTGTTCAATAGAAGAAAACGCCTCTAGTGAAGTGATTCTCTTGTTTTTTCATTGAGACATAACGCCATAGCCATGACTCCTTTCAAAGGTCATTTTGGCATTTGTTATTGGGTTTTTGAGGGAGGGGGAGGAGGAGCAATGGATATGTTTTATAATACATAGATGAGAAAATACCCCCCCACACACACACATATACCCCCCCCCCCCACACACACACAAACACACACACACACACACACACACACACACACACACACACACACACACACACACACACACACACACACACACACACACACACACATTTGCAAGTGTCACAACAAGTGACAAATCCTCTTATCACCTCATTAACATCGTTAAGGAGGCCTGGAGGAGTGTGTGTGTGTGTACATTTGTATGTGCGTGCGTGCCTGCACACACACACACACTCCTCCAGCCTCCATTCCTCCAGGGAGCCTTGTCTCCTTGTCATGCCAGTATAAGAGCTCTCTCAGTGGGCATGCTCTGACACAGAATGTCTGTGTGTCTGGGTGACGGACAAAGGACCCGAGAGAGCGAGAAAGGCAGGCTGTAGAGGCAGATTCATTAAGCTGACGTGTTTTAGCACTGGCCTAAGTCAATTAATCACCACAGTCATCTTCAGAAAGTGAGAGCGAGAGAAGATGAGCGGGAGGGAAGGAGAGGGGGAGGGAGAGAAGAACAGTACATAGGACTGTGTGGTAAAATGGACATAGTGCTATGTAACACAGATTATTTTCACAGTCTCCAAATCCAGAACAGTACTATATATGTACAGATGTTTAAACATACAGTATTATACAGAGCCATTACTGCATGGAACTCCTTCCATCTCATATTGCTCAAATGAACAGCAAACCTTTAAAAAACAGATAAACATCTCATGGCAGACACCTCTCCCCTATTTGACCTAGATAGTTTATGTATTGATATGAAGGCTACGCGTGCCTTTTCAAATGGATGCAGTTCTGTCCTTGAGCTGTTCTTGTCTATTAATGTATTATTAATATTCTGTATTACAGTTGAAGTCAGAAGTTTACATACACTTATGTTGGAGTCATTAAAACTCGTTTTCAACCACTCCACACATTTCTTGTTAACAAACTATAGTTTTGGCAAGTCGGTTAGGACATCTACTTTGTGCATGACACAAGTCATTTTTCCAACAGTTGTATACAGACAGATTATTTCACATATAGTTCATGGTATCACAATTCCAGTGGGTCAGAAGTTTACATACACTAAGTTGAATGTGCCTTTAAACAGCTTGGAAAATTCAAGACAATTATGTCATGTCTTTAGAAGCTTCTGATAGGCTAATTGACATAATTTGAGTCAATTGGAGGTGTACCTGTGGATGTATTTAAAGGCCTACCTTCAAACTCAGTGCCTCTTTGCTTGACATCATGGGAAAATCAAAAGAAATCAGCCAAGATCTCAGAAAAAACGCCTGAAGGTACCACGTTCATCTGTACAAACAATAGTACGCAAGTAAAACACCATGGGACCACGCAGCTGTCATACCGCTCAGGAAGGAGATGCGTTCTGTCTCCTAGAGATGAACGTACTTTAGTGCAAAAAGTGCAAATCAATCCCAGAACAACAGCAAAGGACATTGTGAAGATGCTGGAGGAAACAGGTACAAAAGTATCTATATCCACAGTAAAACGAGTCCTATATCGACATAACTTGAAAGGCCGCTCAGCAAGGAAGAAGCCACTGCTCCAAAACAGCCATAAAAAAAGCCAGACTACGGTTTGCAACTGCACATTGGGACAAAAATCGTACTTTTTGGAGAAATGTCCTCTGGTCTGATGAAACAAAAATAGAAGTGCCTGGCCATAATGACCATCGTTATGTTTGGAGGAAAAAGGGGGAGGCTTGCAAGCCGAAGAACACCATCCCATCTGTGAGGCACGGGGGTGGCAGCATCATCTTGTGGGGGTGCTTTGCTGCAGGAGAGACTGGTGCACTTCACAAAATAGATGTAATCATGAGGAGGGGCAATTATTATGTGGATATATTGAAGCAACATCTCAAGACATCAGTCAGGAAGTTAAAGCTTGATCGCAAATGGGTCTTCCAAATGGACAATGACCCCAAGCATTCTTCTAAAGTTGTGGCAAAGGACAATAAAGTCAAGATATTGGAGTGGCCATCACAAAGCCCTGACCTCAATCCTATAGAAGATGTATGGGCAGAACTGAAAAAGCGTGTGCGAGCAAGGAGGCCTACAAAACTGACTCAGTTACACCAGCTCTGTCAGGAGGAATGGGCCACAATTCACCTAACGTATTGTAGGAAGCTTGTGGAAGGCTACCCGAAACGTTTGACCCAAGTTAAACAATTTAAAGGCAATGCTACCAAATACTAATTGAATGTATGTAAACTTCTGAAACACTGGGAATATGATGAAAGAAATTAAAGCTGAAATAAATCATTCTCTCTACTATTATTCTGACATTTCACATTCTTAAAATAAAGTGGTGATCCTAACTGACCTAAGACAGGGCATTTTTACTAGGATTAAATGTCAGGAATTGCTAAGGTGTATGTGAACTTCTGACTTCAACTGTATGTCATGTTTCATGTTCTGTGTGGACCCCAGGAAGAGTAGCTGTTGCTTTCGCAACAGCTAATGGAGATCCTAATAAAATTCCAAAATACCAAAAGTGTTACTTCCTGTCTGGATGTAATACTATGAAACAAACCGTACCCCTGTGATACAGTGTTACTTCCTGACTATTTGTAGAATGGACACGGTGCTAGGAGAAAAACTGTACCCCCAAGATACAGTGTTACTTCCTGATTATTTGTAGAATGTACACGGTGCTAGGAGAAAAACTGTACTCCCAAGATACAGTGTTACTTCCTGATTATTTGTAGAATGGACACGGTGCTAGGAGAAAAACTGTACCCCCAAGATACAGTGTTACTTCCTGATTATTTGTAGAATGGACACGGTGCTAGGAGAAACTGTGAGGAGAGTGAAGATAGAGGGTGGTAGACAGCGAGGAACAGAGGGAGTGGATAGAGTAAGGGAGAGGAGAGTGAAGATAGAGGGTGGTAGACAGTGAGGAACAGAGGGAGTGGATAGAGTAAGGGAGAGGAGAGTGAAGATAGAGGGTGGTAGACAGTGAGGAACAGAGGGAGTGGATAGAGTAAGGGAGAGGAGAGTGAAGATAGAGGGTGGTAGACAGTGAGGAACAGAGGGAGTGGATAGAGTAAGGGAGAGGAGAGTGAAGATAGAGGGTGGTAGACAGTGAGGAACAGAGGGAGTGGATAGAGAAAGGGAGAGGAGAGTGAAGATAGAGGGTGGTAGACAGCGAGGAACAGAGGGAGTGGATAGAGTAAGGGAGAGGAGAGTGAAGATAGAGGGTGGTAGACAGCGAGGAACAGAGGGAGTGGATAGAGTAAGGGAGAGGAGAGTGAAGATAGAGGGTGGTAGACAGCGAGGAACAGAGGGAGTGGATAGAGTAAGGGAGGGGAGACAAAGAGAAAGTGAGAGAGAGATAAAGGACAAAATAAATAAGTGGTGAAAAAGAAGTCAGAGGGCTAGTGGAGGGTAGAGAGCCTGTAGCTGGAGCCTTGCTTGTTTACTTAGACTCCAGGGTCTCTGGTCTGTAATGAACCATACAGAACACAGAGAGACTGTAGCTGGAGTCTTGCTTGTTTACTTAGACTCCAGGGTCTCTGGTCTGTAATGAACCATACAGAACACAGAGAGACTGTAGCTGGAGCCTTGCTTGTTTACTTAGACTCCAGAGTCTCTGGTCTGTAATGAACCATACAGAACACAGAGAGACTGTAGCTGGAGTCTTGCTTGTTTACTTAGACTCCAGGGTCTCTGGTCTGTAATGAAACATACAGAACACAGAGAGACTGTAGCTGGAGTCTTGCTTGTTTACTTAGACTCCAGGGTCTCTGTTCTGTAATGAACCATACAGAACACAGCCATTTAGTTTAGACACACACAAACAGAGAGAGAGAGAGAACATAGAGAGTCTGTTAGTTTGTTTGCTCACTGTTTCCCAAACTCTGATTTGGAAGCCAGTAATGAAACACAGCATTACAGCTAGTTCCTTTAGGGCTGCAGCCACAGGGGTTAGTGGGGTGGAGTAGAGAGAGAGGAGAGACGATGGAGAGAGGGAGATCCCTCAAGTCTTTCTCTCTCTGCCTCTATATTTCCATCCCTCTTTCTATCCCTCTGCCCATATATTTCCCCCTCTCTTTCTCTCTCTCTCTGCCTCTATATTTCCCTCCTTCTTTCTCTCTCTCTCTGCCTCTATATTTCCCTCCTTCTTTCTCTCTCTCTCTGCCTCTATATTTCCCTCCTTCTTTCGCTCTCTCTCTGCCTCTATATTTCCCTCCTTCTTTCGCTCTCTCTCTGCCTCTATATTTCCCTCCTTTCTCTCTCTCTCTGACTCTATATTTCCCTCACTCTTTCTCTCTCTCTGCCCCTATATTTCCCTCACTCTTTCTCTCTCTCTGCATCTATATTTCCCTCCCTCTTTCTCTCTCTCTGCCTCTTTATTTCACAGTCTCTCTCTGTCCTTTCCACTATTCTACTTCCTATCTCTCTTGTCCTCTCTGTCTACCTCTCCTTTTCTCTCCGTCCTTTCCACTATTCTACTTCCTATCTCTCTTGTCCTCTCCGTCTACCTCTCCTTTTCTCTCTGTCCTTTCCACTATTCTACTTCCTATCTCTCTTGTCCTCTCTGTCTACCTCTCCTTTTCTCTCTGTCCTTTCCACTATTCTACTTCCTATCTCTCTTGTCCTCTCCGTCTACCTCTCCTTTTCTCTCTGTCCTTTCCACTATTCTACTTCCTATCTCTCTTGTCCTCTCTGTCTACCTCTCCTTTTCTCTCCGTCCTTTCCACTATTCTACTTCCTATCTCTCTTGTCCTCTCTGTCTACCTCTCCTTTTCTCTCCATCCTTTCCACTATTCTACTTCCTATCTCTCTTGTCCTCTCCGTCTACCTCTCCTTTTCTCTCCATCCTTTCCACTATTCTACTTCCTATCTCTCTTGTCCTCTCTGTCTACCTCTCCTTTTCTCTCCATCCTTTCCACTATTCTACTTCCTATCTCTCTTGTCCTCTCCGTCTACCTCTCCTTTTCTCTCCATCCTTTCCACTATTCTACTTCCTATCTCTCTTGTCCTCTCCGTCTACCTCTCCTTTTCTCTCTGTCCTTTCCACTATTCTACTTCCTATCTCTCTTGTCCTCTCCGTCTACCTCTCCTTTTCTCTCCGTCCTTTCCACTATTCTACTTCCTATCTCTCTTGTCCTCTCTGTCTACCTCTCCTTTTCTCTCCGTCCTTTCCACTATTCTACTTCCTATCTCTCTTGTCCTCTCCGTCTACCTCTCCTTTTCTCTCCGTCCTTTCCACTATTCTACTTCCTATCTCTCTTGTCCTCTCCGTCTACCTCTCCTTTTCTCTCCGTCCTTTCCACTATTCTACTTCCTATCTCTCTTGTCCTCTCTGTCTACCTCTCCTTTTCTCTCTGTCCTTTCCACTATTCTACTTCCTATCTCTCTTGTCCTCTCTGTCTACCTCTCCTTTTCTCTCTGTCCGTTCCATTATTCTACTTCCTATCTCTCTTGTCCTCTCCGTCTACCTCTCCTTTTCTCCCTGTCTTTTCCACTATTCTACTTTCTTCCAACTCATTAGATCTTTCTTCTTTTCCTCTGTTATCCCTCCATCTCCCTTGCGACTGAAATAAACCCTCAATAAAAGATGAGGAATGCTGGAAGATGAGGAAGGCTCATCTGCCTCGCTGGCGGTGGTTTTCCTACAGGATTCAATCATCACCTCGCTAATGAGATTAGCATGGCTCATTCATGGCTAATGCTTACTGAGCCAGGATCCTCACTCATCTTCCCACAGTAGCTCAGCGCAGGGGGGAGAGGAACTGAGGGCTGCCAGGTCGAGGTACCCAATGTCGACTTGCCAATCCAGGAAAGCCCCCTGTCTGGACCTCCATGGGACGGGAAGTGAGAGGTACCTAGCTTGAGGTTCCTGAGTTTGGGCTTGCCAAAGCAAGAAAACCTCCTGTTTCAATCTGGTCTTCATACTAAGAATGGAATAGCAGGAGTCAAAGAGGGAGTGAAGAACCCTATGGAGAGAAGGAGGGAGAGGGAGAGAGAGAACACTAGATAGAGAGGGAGGCCTGCCCACCCGGTAGGTAGCGTGGCAGTGTTTCTCACAACATTTGGAGAGGCGCGGTAGTACCTGGCAAACACCTGGGGAGTAGGGAGGGAGAGATGAAAGAAGGGATTACCGATACCTGGGGTCTGTTGGGGGACTGCCCAGAGGAATGCAAAAACACACCATCACACACACATTATCTCTCACATGAACAAACACATTTTAAAACACATACACACATAGAAACTCTCTCTCTATCTCTCTCTCCCTCTCTCTTGCTCTCTCACTCTCTCTTACACAAACACAAATCTCACAGTAGTATCTCTCCATCCTGTAGATAGTATCTACCTCTTCACATGACTACATTACTCTAGCATGGCCACTAGCTGTGTGAGAGAGCATCACTACATTACTCTATCATGGCCACTAGCTGTGTGAGAGAGCATCACTACATTACTCTATCATGGCCACTAGCTGTGTGAGAGAGCATCACTACATTACTCTAGCATGGCCACTAGCTGTGTGAGAGAGCATCACTACATTACTCTAGCATGGCCACTAGCTGTGTGAGAGAGCATCACTACATTACTCTAGCATGGCCACTAGCTGTGTGAGAGAGCATCACTACATTACTCTAGCATGGCCACTAGCTGTGTGAGAGAGCATCACTAAATTACTCTAGCATGGCCACTAGCTGTGTGAGAGAGCATCACTACATTACTCTAGCATGGCCACTAGCTGTGTGAGAGAGGTGGATAGAGAATGGAGTCCTCTTATCAAATTCTTATGTCAGCCACCATCTGAGAGATGCAGAGCAACAACCTGAATATGAGACACACACAAACTCTTATCGACCAACTCCAGCGGGACACACACACATCATAGTGACCGAGTAGGAAGAAGCTGTCACTCTGACAATCTGATAGATTTTACAAGGAGGAGGACAGTGGAGCAGCGGGAGGCACACTCCAACACACACACACACACACACACACACACACACACACACACACACACACACACACACACACACACACACACACACACACACACACACACACACACACACACACACACACACACACACACACACACACACATCACCATGCTACCCCATACACACAAAACTCATATAGCATGAATGCTCTCCCTCTCTTCCTCTCCCACACACACACACACACACACAGACACACACACACACACACACACCACCATGCTACCCCTTACACACAAAACCCATACAGCATGAATGCTCTCCCTCACTTCCTCTCCCACAAACACACACACACACACACACACACACACACACACACACACACACACACACACACACACACACACACACACACACACACACACACACACACACACACACACACACACACACACATCACCATGCTACCCCATACACACAAAACTCATATAGCATGAATGCTCTCCCTCTCTTCCTCTCCCACACACACACACACACACACACACACACACACACACACACACCACCATGCTACCCCTTACACACAAAACCCATACAGCATGAATGCTCTCCCTCACTTCCTCTCCCACAAACACACACACACACACACACACACACACACACACACACACACACACACACACACACACACACACACACACACACACACACACACACACACACACACACACACACACACACACACACACCATCTCCCCATGTTCATAGAGATCTGAACCTGGTCTGTGGTTTCATCCCCTCTTCCTCTGTGTTTTCCTGTTATTCTGTCTCTAGCTGAGATCCTTCCTTAAGCGTCTGGCTGCCTGTCTGTCAACAACGAGAAGACTGGCATACTTTCATATGGCCCAAACTACACCCTTTTCCCTACGTAGTGCACTAATTTTGACCAGGGCCCATAGGGGATATATAGGGGATAGGACTCCATTTAGAACGCTGTCATAGACAGACTGTGTAGAGACAGAGGACTCCATTTAGAACGCTGTCATAGACAGACTGTGGAGACAGAGGACTCCATTTAGAACGCTGTCATAGACAGACTGTGGAGACAGAGGACTCCATTTAGAACGCTGTCATAGACAGACTGTGTAGAGACAGAGGACTCCATTTAGAACGCTGTCATAGACAGACTGTGGAAACAGAGGACTCCATTTAGAACGCTGTCATGGACAGACTGTGTAGAGACAGAGGACTCTATTTAGAACGCTGTCATAGACAGACAACAAACAACACGAAGAATTATCTATCCAAAATGGAGACGTATGGGTAAACCACTTCTCCAATCTTTTTGGCTCTATAACAAAGAATAAAGAGAAAAAACATATACATGATCAAATACAAATCCTAGAATCAACTATTAAAGACTACCAGAACCCACTGGATTCTCCAATTACCTTCAATGAGTTACAGGACAAAATAAAAACCCTCCAACCCAAAAAGGCCTGTGGTGTTGATGGTATCCTTAATGAAATGATCAAATATACAGACAACAAATTCCAATTGGCTAAACTAAAACTCTTTAAAATCGTCCTTAGCTCTGGCATCTTCCCCAATATTTGGAACCAAGGACTGATCACCCCAATCCACAAAAGTGGAGACAAATTTGACCCCAATAACTACCGTGGAATATGCGTCAACAGTAACCTTGGGAAAATCCTCTGCATTATCATTAACAGCAGACTCGTACATTTCCTCAATGAAAACAATGTACTGAGCAAATGTCAAATTGGCTTTTTACCAAATTACCGTACAACAGACCATGTATTCACCCTACACACCCTAATTGACAACCAAACAAACCAAAACAAAGGCAAAGTCTTCTCATGCTTTGTTGATTTCAAAAAAGCCTTCGACTCAATTTGGCATGAGGGTCTGCTATACAAATTGATGGAAAGTGGTGTTGGGGGTAAAACATACGACATTATAAAATCCATGTACACAAACAACAAGTGTGTGGTTAAAATTGGCAAAAAACACACACATTTCTTCACACAGGGTCGTGGGGTGAGACAGGGATGCAGCTTAAGCCCCACCCTCTTCAACATATATATCAACGAATTGGCGCGGGCACTAGAACAGTCTGCAGCACCCGGTCTCACCCTACTAGAATCCGAAGTCAAATGTCTACTGTTTGCTGATGATCTGGTGCTTCTGTCACCGACCAAGGAGGGCCTACAGCAGCACCTAGATCTTCTGCACAGATTCTGTCAGACCTGGGCCCTGACAGTAAATCTCAGTAAGACCAAAATAATGGTGTTCCAAAAAAGGTCCAGTCACCAGGACCACAAATTCCATCTAGACACCGTTGCCCTAGAGCACACAAAAAACTATACATACCTCGGCCTAAACATCAGCACCACAGGTAACTTCCACAAAGCTGTGAACGATCTGAGAGACAAGGCAAGAAGGGCCTTCTATGCCATCTAAAGGAACATAAATTTCAACCTACCAATCAGGATCTGGCTAAAAATACTTGAATCAGTCATAGAGCCCATTGCCCTTTATGGTTGTGAGGTCTGGGGTCCGCTCACCAACCAAGATTTCACAAAATGGAACAAACACCAAATTGAGACTCTGCATGCAGAATTCTGCAAAAATATCCTCCGTGTACAACGTAGAACACCAAATAATGCATGCAGAGCAGAATTAGGCCGATACCCACTAATGATCAAAATCCAGAAAAGAGCCGTTAAATTCTACACCACCTAAAAGGAAGCGATTCCCAAACCTTCCATAACAAAGCCATCACCTACAGAGAGATGAACCTGGAGAAGAGTCCCCTAAGCAAGCTGGTCCTAGGGCTCTGTTCACAAACACAAACACACCCCACAGAGCCCCAGGACAACAGCACAATTAGACCCAACCAAATCATGAGAAAACAAAAAGATAATTACTTGACACATTGGAAAGAATTAACAAAAAACAGAGCAAACTAGAATGCTATTTGGCCCTAAACAGAGAGTACACAGTGGCAGAATACCT
>NW_026602517.1:0-15792 GCF_029448725.1 Salvelinus fontinalis | reverse complement strand
ATAAAGAATGCAAAGAACATACTCTACAATGCACATCCTACACAAATGCCTTGCTTCCCTAAAAAATACTAACTGTGTGTTACAGCAAATAAGGTGGTACAATGTTAGCTCATGATTATCTATTCAGTACAATGAGTAGTTAAGAGAGATAGAATCTCACCTTCCAGCCTTGTTCACTGAATCTCACATATAATTCATGTCTCTTACAAGCCTGACGCCCACTGTTGACATGGCTGTGATCCGAAAGGGACCAAAAAATATGTCATGAACCAGGAAAGACTAACGTACACTTTGGATGCATTGGATTTCAAATGAAATGTAAACGCGACTTAAGTAATTTTGTAATTGGGATGAACTATCCCTTTAAACTGTGCATAGAACAAGTTTAACTACAAGACAAAAAAACAGTGTTGTCCCCTGACCTTGTATGTATACTGGGCAATGGCAGGTCGTATTTGGGCTTCTTCTTATGGGGGTTGGGATTCAGGGCGCTTGGGGGGCGACAGGGGGCCTAGCTGGCCCTGAAGAAATTGGTTAGATGAGTACTTGAAGGCTTATATCTATATTTTGGAATAGTGGATGTTGATTTCGGGAGGCTTCCATCATGGAAAAGGGACCAGACCACTTTTTTTGTTAGTTAACCTAAATGAATCACGACCCTCTATAGAATAACAACGGTGACAACAGTTGACTGCTATTTAAGTAATAGTTTGACTGTCAAATCCATGTATTGGTGTGTGGCCATTGACTTTTATGGAAAGACCACCCCCAAATGTTCTGTGCCATTTCCTGGGCATTTCATTAACTCTGCGTTCTAAGTTCTGCGCATCCCAGCGCTTAGAAAAATCAATGGTACAAAACCTAAGATATTGATCTGATTAAAACAATCAATCTTATGTCATCGTGATGTCCATACACTTTTAGACTAACATCACCAATCTGAGGTAAAAATGTTGTCTTATAGGGTGAAAATGCAAGCTTGTGTAAGGTAGTAACACAAACTGTCCGCATTAGGGAAATTTGCGCAATACACCATTTACTATGGCAAAAAAATTCAACATGTCAATTTAAGATGATTGTATTTGTTGCCTACTCACAAAGTATTACCAAAAGTACATATATTTCAAGGGACATAACACTGAGACCCCTGGACATGGGTGGGGGAATATTTGTGTGACGACCTAAAATGGGGGCTCACCAGCACCCCATCTTATATGTCCAACCACCCCTGAACGTCAGACTCTATTGAAGCACCTACAGTGGTGTAAAGTACTTAAGTAAAAATACTTTCAGTACTACTTAAGTAGTTTTGGGGGGTATCTGTACTTTACTATTTATAGTTTTGACAACTTTCACTTTACTACATTTCTAAGGAAAATAATGTACTTTATACTCCATACATTTTCCCTGACACCCAAAAGTAATCGTTACATTTTGAATGGCTAGCAGGACAGGAAAATTGTCGGTTGGATGTACTGCCAAATTCTCTAAAATTACGTTGGAGGCAACTTATGGTAGAGAAATGAACATTCAATTCTCTGGCAGCAGCTCTGGTGGACATTCCTGCAGTCCGCATACCAATTGCACATTCCCTCAGAACTTCAGACATCTGTGGCATTGTGTTGTGACAAAACTGCACATTTTAGTGGCCTTTTGTCCCCAGCAAAAGGTGCACCTGTGTAATGATCATGCTGTTTAATTACCTTCTTGATATGGTGCACCTTTCAATGTGGATGGATTATCTTGGCAATGGCGAAATGCTCACAATTATTTTTTTTAGGCTTATAGAACATTTTCGGGATCTTTCATTTCAGCTCATGAAACATGGGACCAACCTTTTACATGTTGCGTTTTTTTGTTCAGTGTAGTTTATTTTATTACAAATATAGCAGTATACAGTCCTCCAGATATCTGTTGACAAGGACATACATCACTTTGTATTTGTTCCTCTGTACATACAAAAATGGCCAAACATTTTTTCTTGTTGCCATTTTCCATTGTTACTAACTTGTACTGGTTAAAAGTATGAGTAAAGAAGAAGAAAAAAACGTGTACGTTTTGCAAACCATGTTTAGTACATCTAAAAGAGACATGGAGAAATTCCTGGTTCAACAAGATATTATAGCCATCAAAAGGGTCGAATTTTAGCATTGATTGCATTTATGATACAGTACTTTACAGCTTTGATTGGTCACAGAATATATGACATGAAGGGGGGATGTAATTATCTGAATTACTGTAGATTTGAATAGTTTAGTTAATCAAAAGTGAAGTATGGTTATAAGTCCAATGGGTGTTGTTCATATACCACTCAGACTCAAAATCAATATATTAGATACATACTTTTTATCAGCCTATTGACAGATTATTGCTATCAACTGCTGGTTGCAAGTTATATTACCCTGTTTGTATCTTTTGGAACAATAGCAATCAAGTTGATTAAAATGATGTAGAATAGATAGATGGGCTACCACTGGTGTCACAGGCATCCATAGGTCTTGACCACCATGTTGTGATGCTTCTTTAGTATCACGTTGTTGTTGTCATCGTGGAAGAGTACAGAGATGGGACTGAGCTTGGTGGGTGCGCAGCATGCTTTGGGAACCTCATCCGGCTTCAGAAGGTGAACCTGCCATTGAAAACGGTAAATCAGACTCATTCATACATGCATTTTCATTATAGTCAATGATAATATCCTGTTATAAAAGAGATATGGGTTATTTAAGCAATAAGGCCCAAGGAGGGGTGGTATATTGAACATATACCACAAACCTCAGAGGTGCCTTATTGCTATTAGAACACCTACTCATTCAAGGGTTTTTCTTTATTTTTACTATTTTCTACATTGTTGAATAATAGTGAAGGCATCAAAACTATGAAATAACACAAATGGAATCATGTAGTAACCAAAAAAGTGTAAAACATATCAAAACCTGTACGTCAAGGCTGAGAAATGTCTGTTCTTCCAACAGTCCGTGTCCTTCCTAGGGTACAGCATTTCCACTTCAGGGGTAAAGATGGAGAGTGACCGCATTTCAGCCGTGCGTAATTTTTCCTGTAGTCCACAATCATCTCCTTTGTCTTGATCACATAAATATATTTTTCATTTGAGGTCTTTCCCTGTGCTGAAAATCAAGTATAGTTTGGTGGCAAGGGCAGTGTCATGTTTTTTTGGGAGCAGTTTTCAGTTGTGTACATTGCATATGTCTTAGTAAAACGCCCTTGATGTTTATTATGATGTTATGGGGGAGGGGTGGGAATGCAACAATATTGTATATTGTTTGGGGAAAAAATATGGATTCAATTTCACGCCTTAAGTATGGAATTCAAAATGAAATAAATCGTAAATATCAGAAATAAAGTTGAAAATGTGAAGAATGAGAGAAGTGATGGATGTTGAGAGAATCGTTTGTAGATTTGTAAACAAAAGGAGCAGAACTAATTTAAAAGCAGAACAAATTATTTGAAAACTAATTTAAAAATAGTCTTTTGTTTTCATCGCAGTGCTAACTGCGCCACCAGAGTCTCTGGGTTCGCCCCCAGGCTCTGTCGCAGCCGGCCGCGACCGGGAGGTCCGTGGGGCGACGCACAATTGGGCTAGCGTCGTCCGGGATAGGGAGGGTTTGGCCGGTAGGGATTTCCTTGTCTCATCGCGCTCCAGCGACTCCTGTGGCGGGCTGGGCGCAGTGCGCGCTAGCCAAGGGGGCCAGGTGCACGGTGTTTCCTCCGACACATTGGTGTGGCTGGCTTCGGGGTTGGAGGCGCGCTGTGTTAAAGAAGCAGTGCGGCTTGGTTGGGTTGTGCCTCGGAGGACGCATGGCTTTCGACCTTCGTCTCTCCCGAGCCCGTACGGGAGTTGTAGCGATGAGACAAGATAGTAATTACTAGCGATTGGATACCACGAAAATTGGGAAGAAAAGGGGATAAAAAAATAAAAAATAAAAATAGTCTTTCGTTTTAACTCTTCAAACAACCAACCCTATTGAATCCATTTCGCTCTTGCCTGCAGTTACTACCTTTGGGTAGATGACTTGGATCTTTAATTTCCCTGATAGTTTTTTTTCGATTGCGAGTTTTGGTGGTTTTATTTTGTCCTACTCAGTTGTGTAATTTTCTGATTTCATGTCTATAGACTGTTTAGTGAGGAGCTAAACCGGAAATTGCTTCTGCTACATTTTTCATGTACCATCCCTGAGATGACTAATACAAGAAATGATTGACAGTAATTTTCAGCGATCTATATAACCGGTCTAGTTCACTGATCATATTGGAGCTCCCTGCTATGTGTTCCTCTGGATGTTTTAGTCTAACGTCTGTAACTAGATGCTTAAAAACCTGTAGAATGAGAGTAGTTACTCAATATTTTTCTGTTTTTCAAGGATCAAACTCCTATGGGTCCATTCGGCAAAACAACTCCCACCATCACCGACCGAAGTTGCAGCCATTGTGTCCTTTCCAAGTAGCCTATATTTTTTGTATTTAATTACTTGTAAACTTCATACTTTTTATTAGTACCAATAGGCCTCCAGTGGTGTTTGCTTGAACAGTCACTGAGGCTGTATTTAACATTAAACAATAGTTATTTCAGATGCAGCAGGTTTAGATACTTAGCTAACTAGCATTGATAGCTTAGCACCAAAGATACAGGCTGAGAGTCTAGGATTCCTGTACATTTATCCTGTAAATGTCTTCTAACAGGCTTAATGTTACATCAGAATTTCTGAACCAAGAGGAGCAACATCACAAGACTTTCTTGAATGCTTCTGAATCAAACCAAGAAGACCAGGGCGGGGTTTGAGAAGTGGAAAATTCTTGCATTGGTTGTTAATATTGTCAATCTAAAGGCACAACCCGAATTTGAGCCAATAATAGGTAGTTGTACATGTTACTCCACAACCTTGTGAAAATGACATGTTTTCATTTTAGTCAAAAACAACTTTATCGAAGGAGTGCCTTTTGATTTGACAGCCTGCGATTTGAGATTCTTGGATCCAACGGCCGTGTCTTTGTGAGACGCAGAGTAGGTGAATGGATAATTTCTGCATGTGTGATTTCCACCGTGAAGCATGGAGGAGGAGGTGTGATGGTGTGGGTGTGCTTTGCTTTATTTAGAGTTCAAGGCACACTTAACCTGCATGGCTACCACCGCATTCTGCAGCGATACGCCAGCCCATCTGGTCTGTGTTTAGTGGGAGTGTCATTTGTTTTTCAACAGGACAATGACCTAACCCACCTCCAGGCTGTGTAAGGGCTATTTGACCAAGATGAGTGATGGAGTGATGCACAAGATGACCTGGCCTCCACAATCACCTGATCTCAACCCAATTGAGATGGTTTGAGATTAATTGGACCGCAGAGTGAAGGAAAAGCAGCCAACAATTGCTCAGCATATGTGGGAACTCTTTCAAGACTGTTGGGAAAGCATTCCAGGTGAAGCTGGCTGATAGAATGCCAAGAGTGTGCAAAGCTGTTATCAAGGCAAAGGGTGGCTACTTTGAAGAATCTCAAATATAAAATATATTTTGATTTGTTTAACACTTTTTTGGTTACTACATGAATCCATATGTGTTTCATAGTTTTGATGTCTTCACTATTTTACAATGTAGAACATAGTAAAAATAAAGAAAAACCCTTGAATGAGTGGGTGCATCCAAACTTCTGACTGGTACTGTATAGTTTACACCAAAGGGTAAAATCTATATATTTTTAGCAAAATAGTGCGTCTCAGCGTCTGTGGTCTATGATTTATGCTTAATGATGTGGACTGCAAATTACACCATAATGGGGGTAGACCTGGGCTCACAGAAATAAGAATGAATAGAATGGGCTTGGAACTCTAACCCTGGAAATTGACTGGTAAACTCATGGGTACACTGCCAACGGCTGCCTGGTATTGTGACGCAATCATTTCAATTGTAGTTTTGAATTTCTCTTCATTCTTATTTCTAAGCCAGTTTAATATTCAGTAGCATTCAAGATTTGGCAACCTCAGATGAAGTACGATGTTTTACCGGCTCATTTTGGAGACCAACGTAGACTAGACCTGTAGCATGGACAGCGACGAGGCCCGAAAAGTAAGTCAATTTCTATCGCTATAGGCCTAGCCTTGAAATGATTGACTGTCGACCGTTTTTGTATTGATTACACTGAAAAATGTATGGAAAAGGGTGCATGTCTGAGGTTATGTGTAAATCCCCTGCTCCCAAAAAGGCTCTTACATATTCATCTTTATTTACAAATAACAAAACAATTACATGGAAGGACATTAACAGGAATAAAACCTAGTATTGACGTGGTTGTACTGTCCTAATACACCCTCACAAGGCAATTTTGATCCGCATAGATACTAATCATCTAGACCACAGGGATTGGTGGAAGTCATGCAAAACAGTTTTTTCCGCATTCATGTAAAGATGCCACTGAAGCAGACACATTGAGCACACGTTTGGCATGTCAACGCTTGTTGTACTAATAACATATGCCACCAACAAAGGGGATGGATACAATTTGGGATTTTAACTTTCCTGACCAGGACAGTCACGCAATACTGGAATATAAAAGAAAACCAGAAACCCTGAACATGTGAGTAGATATATTATTAATGAGCTAGCAATGCTGTTTGCGCGCTCATCCGGAAAACGAGTGTGGGTGGCTTTTGACAATTCAGTATGGGGTGCACGTCCAACTGACCGTCAGCTGGCTACAGATCGTGTGTGTGGTGTAACGTTACGGATTCAAATAACCCATTGAATCTCAGAATACAACTACAAGGATTATATTAATTATAGGTATAATAGATTGAAGCTAGTATAAACTGTTGATCATCTCTTATGGGAACATGTAGCACAAATCTATTGCTTCATGCTAATGCTAGCTAGGTAGGTTTTGACCTTTTGGTAGGGGCGCGTCAGTTTTAGCTAGGTGGCTGTCACTGGCTAGAAATCGTGTGTATGGTGTACTGATTCAGAGAACCCATCAGATGAAATTTCAGAAAATAATTCATTATATGGCTAATAGATTGACGTTAGTATCAATTGCAGATATCTTATGAGAGCAGGTCGCATTGTTAGTCTATGCTCGCTAGCTAGTTAGCTAGCTTACTAGCTAGCTAATTAATTTTGATGTCAGATCTACTTAGCTAGCTAGTTCTTACCAGTGTCTGGATATCGGCGTTTCAGAGCAAGTTCAACCATCATTTCCCCCTTGGGAATGCTGTGCCATGGTGTTGTATCCCTAGATTAGCAATGTATGTGTGTGTAGCTGTCAGTCAGTGGGTTCGATTGCATCACTATCAGAATAAAATGATATGATACCAAGGTAAAACGCAGTAACTGCAGCCAAGGGCAGGTTGAAACCAAGCTATAAAGCACTAAGTTCAGTTACTGCCATTTACCTTGGTTTCACAGTAACCTTTTGCAGTTACTGCTAATACGGCCCCCATTTTCTCCAAAACACAATACAATAGAGGCAGGAAACGTGTCCACTGACGCCAGACATGACCCTATGTGAACCAAGGTCATCTACTCCACCAATTAATTCACACATAAAACGGTCAACCGAATCGTTTCTAGTCATCTCTCCTCCTTCCAGGCTTTTTCTTCTCTTGATTTTATATTACGATTGGCAACTTTCATAAATTAGGTGCCTTACCGCCACTGACCTCGTTCGTTTTTCAGTCACCCACTTGGGTAGAACCAATGAGGAGATGGCACGTGGGTACCTGCTTCTATAAACCAATGAGGAGATGGGAGAGGCAGGACTTGCTGTGCGATCTGCATCAGAAATAGAACTGACTTCTATTTTAGCCCTTTGCTATGCAGATGCTCGTTGGCGCGCCCAAGCAGTGTGGGTGCAATAATTGAATAATATAGATTTCTAAATTCATTTGGTGTAGTCAGCCTGTTAGTCGTGATAATGCTTTAAATCCATCACTGTAAATAACTTGACAGTTTCGAAATCGAATACATGTGGATCACATTTTAGGGTTGAGGTATGATTCTGTGGAAGGCTTGGCAACAGACTGCACCTGTTGCAGCAAGCCCAGGCACAACTGGAGCTGCGCTTTATGGAGCGGGCACACCATAAATAAGCCTGTAGACTATATCAATAGGTTAAGGCTACAATATCCTTTCATAGTGTTTATATCAGTACAACAACATAGGTCTATCAGATAGCGGACGTTTGGGGGGCATAGGGCCTACCTTTTCTGGAGACACAAGATAATCAAGTTTCCGTTATGACATCACTTGTTTACAATATTGGTCAATATTCCTACTATGTCAAAAAAGTGCGGGCAAAGAATAAGAAAATGTGAGTAGGCCTAGGATAATGCTTTGTTGCAAATTTGTTTTAGATATGAGCTTGATTCAACATTTTTCATGCAAAGTGAATTGGCAAAAGGTGGATTTATTGCAAACCAAGTGACAGGGATGGGGTCTACTATCAAAACCCCACGTCTAAAAAGTTTTGTCATGATTGTCTCTGTATTTGTAGGGGTTACAGGAAGCCCCAGAGAGGACATTCCCTGTATTCTTCAGAGGAAAACTGGGGGAGAAGGTTAGTGTGATAGTATGACATTCCAAATGATCTGAGATCCTCAATTTCTTTCAAATGAAATGTTAGCTAATTATATATTTTTAATGACTTCCTTCCCATTTCCAGTCCTAATTCCACAACCATTCCCACTGTAGTATCCATTGCCCTGACATTGAGGTTTGTTAAAACACAATCCACAGCTCCATCAGGAGACCCCCGGGTTTGACCTGTTGGACCCCAACATGAGAGTCATGGATGTTAGTTATAACTGCCTCCACGACAAACACCTGAAGAGTTTTTTCCGCCATCCGGAAAGGAAGAAGCGGCTGGTGAATCAAGGCCTCATCACCTCAAATGAGAAGGCATGGCAAACCTCCTTTTTCTTTCCAAAATCTTAAAGTGACACTTATATGGAACTGAGAAAATTGGACAGGTGTAAGCAATATGATGGCTAGGTGAAATGTTTGCCATTTTGCTTAGTTTACACAAATCCAAATCTACAAGTGCATATGGTCATTGTTAGTGCAGGTTGTAAAAGAGAATGTGTTCTTAATGTCTTACCTGGTTAAATAAAGGCAAAATCAATCAATATTGGGGTAGAGGTTAGAGGTAGATTTGGGATTGGGTGTTTGTACACATGAACTTCCTCTAAAAATGGCTCTTTTGTGGCTCCTCCCTTTCAGGTGCTGTGTACGTGTAAAGAGTACAATCGCTACAGTAGCTACATCAAGTCAGTTCAGTTGCTGTGGGAGAAGCAGTGCTGTGCCCTGCAGGTTAGAGTGGTCTACTTTCTAGATGCACAATTATAAAAACACAAAAGCTATATTGTAAGACACACCTTTCCATGCGTTTTATATTTCAACTGTGTATGTAACTTGCTATCGCTCATGGATCGGGAAAGGGTTTTCTGATCACGTGACAACACCAGGAAAAACTTGTGGAAGGCAAGGGTGCAAATGAATCTCTCTCTCTCACTATCAGAAAAATCTTTTGAAGCAGTTCCTAGTCTTGCAGCAGCAAGGGGAGGTTCCTTCCCACATCTCACTGACGGATATCAGAGAGTGGCTCATTGCCAAGGGTAGAAACTACTTCAAGAACACGTGAGTGTTATTAGAATCTTTTACCCAAATTTGTTAAAAAAACATAAGCAAAGGTGGGGAATCACGTTGACCTCCTATCTAGCAATAACTTAAGAAATAGATATGGTGGACAGTTTGAGTTGTAGAAAAATGAAGGTAAATCATGTTTGATGTTCCCTTGTATGTGAAGGTTTCAGAGTGAAATGGAAGAGGGGAAGAACCTTCACTTGGCTGAACTGGCTTGGGATGTGAAACGACGCCGCAGGCTTGAGGAGCTGGAAAGAGAAGTGTGCAGAGAGCTGCGCCTGGAGCGCCGAATCCGCTGGTCGGTGATTGGACAGGTAAGGATGGAACAGCGGCACTCCTAGGGCTGATATCAACTCATAGTTGTTTAAGCAGCATTAGGACCTCAGTGTTTCTGTTGGTATCTTCATCCATTTGCCTCTCTCTCTCACCTGTCTCTCTTAGCCTGGTAGCCAGATGGGAGATTGGAGACCCCTGGGCATGGAGACACACACACCTCTGGTAATGGACTCTCCCTTCAAACACTCCATTTCCTCGATGGACACTCTTTCCAGTCAGATCTCGACTAAGAACCTCGAGGTTGCTAGGCTACATACTGCCAGACCACGTTATGCCAGACCACCAACTGAAAGACCTAGCAGTGACTCTGATCACTCTGGAACCTTGTCGACTGTGACGACCTGCTCACCACATTCAGCTAGCCCGTCAGTGGTAGGTCATTTTGGTCATGAACATGTTCCCAGCTTTCACTCTTTGGGGGCTGTAGACATATTACTGCTTCCCTGTCTCCCATCTCCTGGGAAATCCATATCCAAGTACAGTTGCAAGAAAAAGTATGTGTACCCTTTGGAATTACCTGGACTTCTGTGTAAATTGGTCATAAAATGTTATCTGATCTTCATCTAAGTCACAACAATAGACAAACACAGTCTGCTTAAACTAATAACACACAAATAATTTTACTTTTTCATGTCTTTATTGAACACACCGTGTAAACATTCACAGTGCAGGGTGGAAAAAGTACACTCAGCAAAAAAATAAACCTCCCTTTTTTAGGACCCTGTCTTTCAAAGATAATTCGTATAAATCCAAATAACTTCACAGATCTTCATTGTAAAGGGTATAAACACTGTTTCCCATGCTTGTTCAATGAACCATAAACAATGAATGAACATGCATTTGTGGAACGGTCGTTAAGACACTAACAGCTTACAGACGATAGGCAATTAAGGTCACAGTTATGAAAACTTAGGAAACTAAAGAGGCCTTTCTACTGACTCTGAAAAACACCAAAAGAAAAATGTCCAGGGTCCCTGCTCATTTGTGTGAACGTGCCTTAGGCATGCTGCAAGTAGGCATGAGGACTGCAGATGTGGCCAGGGCAATACATTGCAATGTCTGTACTGTGAGACGCCTAAGACAGCGCTACAGGGTGACAGGACGGACAGCTGATCGTCCTCGCAGTGGCAGACCTCGTGTAACAACACCTCCACAGGATTGGTACATCCAAACATCACACCTGCGGGACAGGTACAGGATGGCAACAACAACTGCCCGAGTTACACCAGGAACGCACAATCCCTCCATCAGTGCTCAGACTGTCCGCAATAGGCTGAGAGAGGCTGGACTGAGGGCTTGTAGGCCTGTTGTAAGGAAACCGGCAACAACGTCGCCAATGGGCACAAACCAACCATCGCTGGACCAGACAGGACTGTCAAAAAGTGCTCTTCACTGACGAGTCATGGTTTTGTTTCACCAGGGTTGATGGTCGGATTCGCGTTTATCGTCGAAGGAATGAGCGTTACACCGATGCCTGTACTCTGGAGCGGGATCGATTTGGAGGTGGAGGGTCTGTCATTGCCTTGGGCGGTGTGTCACTGCATTATCGGACTGAGCTTGTTGTTATTCCAGGCAGTGTCAACGCTGTGCGTTACAGGGAAGAAAACCTCCTCCCTCATGTGGTACTCTTCCTGCAGGCTTATCCTGACATGACCCTCCAGCATGACAATGCCACAAGCCATACTGCTCGTCCTGTGCGAGATTTCCTGCAAGACAGGAATGTCCGTGTTCTGCCATGGCCAGCGAAGAGCTCGTATCTCAATCCCATTGAGCACGTCTGGGACCTGTTGGATCGGCGGGTGAGGGCTAGGGCCATCCCCTCCAGAAATGTCCTGGAACTTGCAGGTGCCTTGGTGGAAGAGTGGGGTAACATCTCACAGCAAGAACTGGCAAATCTGGTGCAGTCCATGAGGAGGAGATGCACTGCAGTACTTAATGCAGCTGGTGGCCACACCAGATACTGACTGTTACTTTTGATTTTGAACCCCCCCTTTGTTCAGGGACACATTATTCCATTTCTGTTAGCCACATGTTCAGTTTATGTCTCAGTTGTTCAATCTTGTATGTTCATACAATTATTTACACATATATAATTTCATGAAATCAGAAGTACAATACAGCAAATGAAAGATAAACATCTTGTGAATCCAGCCATCATTTCCGATTTTTAAAATGTTCTACAGCGAAAACACTATATTCATATTAGCTCACCACAATAGCCAAACACACAACGCCATATTTTCACCATGTTTCCACCGCATAGGTAGCTTTCACAAAACCCACAAATAGAGATAAAATTAATCACTAACCTTGAACAACTTCATCAGATGACAGTCTTATAACATCATGTTATACAATACATTTATGTTTTGTTTGAAAATGTGCATATTTGAGGTATAAATTGTAGTTTTACATTGCAGCAACCATCACAAATAGCACCAAACAGCCAGAATAATTACAGAGAGCAATGTGAAATACATAAATACTCATCATAAAACATTTATGAAAAATACATGTTGTACAGCAAATGAAAGATACACTGGTCCTTAATGCAACCGCTGTGTTAGATTTTTTTAAATAACTTTAGTACAACATACAGCATGCAATATTGTGAGACAGCGCCCTACAATTCTCCACCTTGTTGGAGCCAACATAAAATACGAAATAACATCATAAATATTGTCTTACTTTTGATGTTCTTCCATCAGAATGTTGTGCAAGGAGTCCTTGTTCCAGAATAAATCGTTTATTTTTATTTTTAGAATGTCCATTTCTTCTGTCGAATTAGCAACTTTGGCTAGCCATGTGGAGCTCACGTGTCCAAGAGATGTTTGCGCCTGGAACGAAAAATTCCAAAAGTCCCAATAAACGTTGAATAAACTGGTCAAACTCGGTTGAAAAATCCTACTTTATGATGTTTTTCTCATATGTATCCAATAAAATCAGAGCCGGAGCATTTCGTCGTGTAAACCGAACGCATTTCAGAAGACAATGTGAGGTTCCCTTGTGCACAGCTGACTACTGACAAAAGAGCGGACCTGTTACTCCAAAAGCTCTCATTCGGCCTCACATCAAGCTAGACACCCATTCAACCTTCTACTGCCTGTTGACATCTAGTGGAAGGCGTATGAAGTGCATACAGATCCATAAATATAAGCCAGTTGAATAGGCAGGCCTTGACACAGAGCCCCTTTTTCAGAATGTTCACTTCCTGTCTGGAAGTTTGCTGCCAAATGATTTCTGTTTTACTCACAGATATAATTCAAACCGTTTTAGAAACTTCAGAGTGTTTTCTATCCAATAGTAATAATAATATGTATATTGTAGGATCTAGAACAGAGTACGAAGCCGTTTAATTTGGGCACGATTTTTCCCCAAAGTGAAAACAGCGCCCCCCCCTATTAAGAAGAAGTTAAGTTTGCTGAAAATAAATATAGTTGACAGTGAGAGGACGTTTCTTTTTTTACTGAGTTTATGTGAACCCTTGGTTTTAATAAATGGTTGACCCTACTTTGGCAGCAATAACCTCAACGTTTTCTGTATTTGCAGATCAGACCTGCGCAACGGTCAGGAGGAATTTTATACCATTCCTCTTTACAAAACTGTTTCAGTTTAGCAATATTCTTGGGATGTCTGGTGTGAAGCTCTCTCTTGAGGCCCTGCCACGGCATCTCAATCGGGTTGAGGTCAGTACTCTGACTGGGCCACTACAGAAGCCATATTTTCTTCTGTTGTAGCCATTCTGTTGTTTATTTACTTCGGTGTTTTGGGTCGTTGTCCTGTTGCATCACCCAACTTCTGTTGAGCTTCAATTGGCGAACAACCTTAAATTCTCCAACAAAATGTCTTGATTAACTTGGCAATACATTTTTCCATTGATGATAGCTAGCTGTCCAGACCCAGAGGCAGCAAAGCAGCTCCAAACCATGATATGATGCTCCCTTCACCATACTTTACAGTTGGGATGAGGTTTTGATATTGGTGTGCTGTGCTTTTGTTTTCTCCACACAGTGTTGTGTGTTCCTTTCAAACAACAAAATTTTAGTTTCATCTCTCCACAGAATATTTTTGCCAGTAGCGCTGTGGAACATCCAGATGCTCTTTTGCAAACTTCAAACGTGCAGCAATGTTTTTATTTGGACAGTCGGTGGCTTCCATGGTGTCCTCCCATGAACACCATTCTTGTTTAGTGTTTTACGTATCGTAGACTTGTCAACAGAGATGTTAGGATGTTCCAGAGATTTCTTTAAGTCTTCAGCTAACACTCTAAGATTCTGCTTAACCTCATTGAGCATTCTGCGCTGTGCTCTTGCAGTCATCTTTGCAGGACGGCCACTCCTAGGGAGAGTAGGAACAGTGCTGAACTTTCTACATTTATCTACAGTTTGTGTAACCGTGGAGTGATGAACATCAAGGCTTTTAGAGATACTTTTGTAACCCTTTCCAGCTTTATGCAAGTCAACAATTCTTAATCTTGGGTCTTCTGAGATCTCTTTTGTTTGAGGCATGGTTCACATCAGACAATGCTTCTTGTGAATAGCAAACTCAAATTTTGTGAGTTTTTTTAGGGCAGGCAGCTCTAACCAACATCTCCAATCTCGTCTCAATGATTGTACTCCAGGTTAGCTGACTCCAATTAGCTTTTGGAGAAGTCATTAGCCTCGGGGTTCACATACTATTTTCAACTTACACTGAATGTTTAAATGATGTATTCAGTAGAGACAAGAGAAATACAATAATTTTTATTTTGTTTAAGCAGAATGTGTTAATCTGTTGTTGTGACTTAGATGAAGATTAAATCTAATTTTATGACCAATTCATGCAGAAATTCAGATAATTCCAATAGGGTTCATATACTTTGTCTTGCCACTGTATTTGGATGATATGATGTAATATGCGTTTGCCACTTTGGTAAATGTAAAAAGTCTAGATGAGGAAGATGATTAAGTTGCAACAATGGAGACCACACATTTGATATAGAATAATTGCAACAACAAAAAATGAAAGGTATACTTGTTATATTTACTTTAAAAATATTTTGGATATGGATTAACATGTTTTGATTTCCAACATACTGTAAATCTTAATCAATTCCGTTGATGTACCTTTCTGTTTTCATTAATACAGATTACTGTTAGGGACTTGCTGCTCATGATTGGGCACATAACTAGCTCAGTATTGGAGGAGGTAAATAGCATCCTGATCCCTGCCTTGGTTGACCTTATAAGGCTGAGAGCTTCAGAAAGTGATGCAGAGAGTATGCTCTCCATCAGCAAAGACACCAACGAAGATTCAACCCAGGGCTCTGTCAGCTGTACCTCCCTACTCTCCAAAGTCAATGTGATCTGTCTCACTCAGAGTCCTGACAGTAAGTCCTCCCCAATCTCCATTAAAGAACCAGTCAAAACTTGTTGTAGCAGCAGTTCTCTGTCCAGTGAGGAACGAGCACACTCTTCCTCCAGTCAGATCTCTACTAAGAACCTCCTGGCTACTTGGCCACGTTCTACCAGGCCCCAATCTGCCAAACCGCCACCTGCTAAACCATCACCTGCTAAACCACCATCTGATAAACCGTCACCTGCTAAACCGTCACCTGCTAAACCGTCACCTGCTAAACCGTCACCTGCTAAACCACCATCTGCTAAACCACCATCTACTAAACCACCACCTGCTAAACTACGATCTGCTAAACCACCACCTGCTAAACCACCACCTGCTAAACCACCACCTGCTAAACTACAATCTGCTAAACCACTACTTGCTAAATTACAATCTGCTAAACCACCTACTGCCACTGACTACTCTGGAACCTTAT
>NW_026602516.1:0-15833 GCF_029448725.1 Salvelinus fontinalis | reverse complement strand
TGTAAGATAATATACTTGCTGTAATTAAAAAAACATAATATAATTAATATAATTAATATCATATACCTAATATAATATAATATAATTAATATAATTATTATAATATAATTCATATAATATAATTATTATAATATAATTCATATATTATAATATAATTAATATAGTTAATATACTATAATTAATATAATGAATTGAAAAGTCCAAAACCGGTTGTAGCAATCGTAAATTGCCCCTTTAATGTCTCCTGCCCTAAGAACATCCTACAACCCATTTCCTCTTTATTCAGCTCTTTATTTGTTCTTCCATAACAACAAGCTTAACAGATACAGAGATGTCATCTTTCACACCTAAGGGCTCCATTCAATCCGATCTGCTTTATCCATAGTGGTTGTTTCGAAGGTGTCGGAGGTGGACCTGCGTTAGAGCTGTCAAATTCACAAGTGGCTCCCAGCGTTATAAACGGACGTTGCCATTGGCTGCACGGAGTTGCATTAACAGAAATCCCATGCTTCCTTTTTTACAAATTCAAACACTGGAATGTGAGATGTAATCTACACCTCCATTAGGATGACAGATGTAATCTACTCCTCCATTAGGATGATAGATGTAATCTACACCTCCATTAGGATGATAGATGTAATCTACACCTCCATTAGGATGATAGATGTAATCTATACCTCCGTTAGGATGATAGATGTAATCTACACCTCCATTAGGATGACAGATGTAATCTACACCTCCATTAGGTTGACAGATGTAATCTACACCTCCATTAGGATGACAGATGTAATCTACACCTCCATTAGGATGACAGATGTAATCTACACCTCCATTAGGATGACAGATGTAATCTACTCCTCCATTAGGATGACAGATGTAATCTACACCTCCATTAGGATGACAGGTGTAATCTACATCTCCATTAGGATGACAGATGTAATCTACACCTCCATTAGGATGACAGGTGTAATCTACTTCTCCATTAGGATGATAGATGTAATCTACTTCTCCATTAGGATGATATATGTAATCTACACCTCCATTAGGATGACAGATGTAATCTACACCCCCATTAGGATGACAGATGTAATCTACACCTCCATTAGGATGATAGATGTAATCTACACCTCCATTAGGATGGTAGATGTAATCTACACCTTTACTGGATGATAGATGTAATCTACACCTCCATTAGGATGACAGACAAACAATTTATACGAAATTGTTTGACTACAGAGGTAGCAAAACTGTACTTCAAATCTATGATACTCCCCCACTTAACATACTGCTTGACTAGTTGGGCCCAAACTTGCTGTACAACAGTAAGACCTATTCAGTCTGTCTACAAACAGGCTCTCAAAGTACTTGATAGGAAGCCCAATCGCCATCATCACTGTCACATCCTCAGAAAGCATGAGCTCCTGAGTTGGGAAAATCTTGTGCAATACACCGATGCATGTCTTGTATTCAAGATCCTAAATGGCTTGGCTCCCCCTCCACTCAGTATTTTTGTTAAACAGAAAACCCAAACATATGGCAGCAGATCCACAAGGTCTGCCATGAGAGGTGACTGTGTAGTTCCCCTAAGGAAAAGCACCTTTAGTAAATCCTCTTTTTCTGTGAGAGCTTCCCATGTCTGGAATAAACTGCCATCAGACACACATAACTGCACCACATATCACACTTTCACAAAATGCTTGAAGACATGGCTAAAGATCAATCAGATTTGTGAACATGGTCCCTAGCTGTGTGTTGCCGCTTTCCATGTCTGTTGTCTGTAACTTGTGAGGTGTGGAAACACTTTGTTGCTTTTATGAATTTTGTCTTGCTGCTTTTTGTTCTATGTTGCTCTGTCTGTATGCTACGTCTTGCTTGTTCTATGTTGCTCTGTCTGTATGCTACGTCTTGCTTGTCCTATGTTGCTATGTCTGTATGCTATGTCTTGTTCTATGTTGCTATTGTCTATATTGTAATTGTTTTTAATAACCTGCCCAGGGACTGCGGTTGAAAATTAGCCGGCTGGCTAAAACCGGCACTTTTACTGAAACGTTGATTAATGTGCACTGTCCCTGTAAAAATAAACTCAAACTCAAACTCAAACAGATGTAATCTACACCTCCATTAGGATGAGAGATGTAATCTATACCTCCATTAGGATGACAGATGTAATCTACACCTCCATTAGGATGATAGATGTAATCTACACCTCCATTAGGATGACAGATGTAATCTACTCCTCCATTAGGATGATAGATGTAATCTACACCTCTACTGGATGACAGATGTAATCTACACCTCCATTAGGATGATAGATGTAATCTCCTCCTCCATTAGGATGACAGATGTAATCTACTTCTCCATTAGGATGATAGATGTAATCTACTCCTCCATTAGGATGACAGATGTAATCTACACCCCTATTAGGATGATAGATGTAATCTCCTCCTCCATTAGGATGACAGATGTAATCTACTTCTCCATTAGGATGACAGATGTAATCTACACCCCTATTAGGATGATAGATGTAATCTACACCTCCATTAGGATGACAGACGTAATCTACTCCTCAACTGGATAACAGATGTAATCTACACCTCTACTGGATAACAGATGTAATCTACACCTCCATTAGGATGATAGATGTAATCTACACCTCTACTGGACGACAGATGTAATCTACACCTCTAATGGATGATAGATGTAATCTACACCTCTACTGGACGACAGATGTAATCTACACCTCCATTAGGATGACAGATGTAATCTACACCTCTACTGGACGACAGATGTAATCTACACCTCCATTAGGATGACAGATGTAATCTACACCTCCATTAGGATGACAGATGTAATCTACACCTCCATTAGGACGATGGATGTAATCTACACCTCCATTAGGATGACAGATGTAATCTACACCTCCATTAGGATGATAGATGTAATGTACTCCTCCATTAGGATGACAGATGTAATCTACACCTCTACTGGATGACAGATGTAATCTACACCTCAGTTAGGATGACAGATGTAATCTACTCCTCCATTAGGATGATAGATGTAATCTACACCTCCATTAGGACGATGGATGTAATCTACACCTCTACTGGACGACAGATGTAATCTACACCTCTACTGGACGACAGATGTAATCTACACCTCTACTGGACGACAGATGTAATCTACACCTCTACTGGACGACAGATGTAATCTACACCTCCATTAGGATGATAGATGTAATCTACACCTCCATTAGGATGACAGATGTAATCTACACCTCCATTAGGATGATAGATGTAATCTACACCTCCATTAGGATGACAGATGTAATCTACACCTCTACTGGATGACAGATGTAATCTACACCTCAGTTAGGATGACAGATGTAATCTACTCCTCCATTAGGATGATAGATGTAATCTCCTCCTCCATTAGGATGACAGATGTAATCTACTTCTCCATTAGGATGACAGATGTAATCTACACCCCTATTAGGATGATAGATGTAATCTACACCTCCATTAGGATGACAGATGTAATCTACACCTCTACTGGACGACAGATGTAATCTACACCTCCATTAGGATGATAGATGTAATCTACACCTCCATTAGGATGATAGATGTAATCTCCTCCTCCATTAGGATGACAGATGTAATCTACTTCTCCATTAGGATGACAGATGTAATCTACACCCCTATTAGGATGACAGATGTAATCTACACCTCCGTTAGGATGATAGATGTAATCTACACCTCCATTAGGATGATAGATGTAATCTACACCTCCATTAGGATGATAGATGTAATCTACACCTCCATTAGGATGACAGACGTAATCTACACCTCCATTAGGATGACAGATGTAATCTACACCTCCATTAGGATGATAGATGTAATCTACACCTCCATTAGGATGACAGATATAATCTACACTTCCGTTAGGATTATAGATGTAATCTACACCTCCATTAGGATGATAGATGTAATCTACACCTCTACTGGATGACAGACGTAATCTACACCTCCGTTAGGATGATAGAAATCCTCATTCGTTTAATAATTAAATCATTCAAATATTTAACATTTTAATAATTTAATTTCAACCTTCATTATTTCTATATAGCCTACACCAGTGATCTCTTTCACAGTGATCTTTCCTAATACATTATCACAGCATATTGGCTATGCTTGACCTAATACATTATCAGAGCATATTGGCTATGCTTGGCCTAGTACATTATTACAGCATATTGGCTATGCATGGCCTAATACATTATCACAGCATATTGGCTATGCTTGGCCTAGTATATTATCACAGCATATTGGCTATGCTTGGCCTAGTATATTATCACAGCATATTGGCTATGCTTGGCCTAATACATTATCACAGCATATTGGCTATACTTGGCCTAATACATTATCACAGCATATTGGCTATCCTTGGCCTAGTATATTATCACAGCATATTGGCTATCCTTGGCCTAATACATTACCACAGCATATTGGCTATCCTTGGCCTAGTATATTATCACAGCATATTGGCTATCCTTGGCCTAGTATATAATCACAGCATATTGGCTATCCTTGGCCCAGTACATTATCAGAGCATATTGGCTATGCTTGGCCTAAACAATATTGTTTTTCTCAGACCATATTATATTTCAAAACTTAAGCGTTGATAAAACAGATCAGTTGGTGTATGACTTACGAGGCACAGCTGAGCCACAGTTAAATAATGACATGTTTTACTGTACTGATAGTACCTGCATCTGATGGTCAGTCTCAGCGGATGGAGGGAGAGAGCAGCAGACAGCCTTTAAACGGTCCCAGCTCTCTGCTTCCTTTCCTCGGTGAGACTGACCAGAGAGAGGGAACACCGCCTTCCACCTGATGGCAAAACTCGAGTCACACCACATTATTTCTGCCTCAATGTACAAATTCATGTTGTTGTTTAAATGACGAGAGAAAGTGAAATATTCTTTCGATATTTTTTAAAAGTAGACGCGATGAGCTGCTAATAACAACAACAACGCAGTCCCATCGATACACGTGGCTACTCGTTCTGCTGCAGTCCCATCGATACACGTGGCTACTCGTTCTGCTGCAGTCCCATCGATACACGTGGCTACTCGTTCTGCTGCGTTCCAAACCAAACACGTGACTACTCGTTCTGCTGCAGTCCCATCGATACACGTGGCTACTCGTTCTGCTGCGTTCCCATCGATACACGTGACTACTCGTTCTGCTGCGTTCCCATCGATACACGTGACTACTCGTTCTGCTGCAGTCCCATCGATACACGTGGCTACTGGTTCTGCTACTGTCCCATCGATACACGTGGCTACTGGTTCTGCTGCGGTCCCATCGATACACGTGGCTACTCGTTCTGCTGCGTTCCCATCGATACACGTGACTACTCGTTCTGCTGCGTTCCCATCGATACACGTGACTACTCGTTCTGCTGCAGTCCCATCGATACACGTGGCTACTCGTTCTGCTGCGGTCCCATCGATACACGTGGCTACTCGTTCTGCTGCGTTCCCATCGATACACGTGGCTACTGGTTCTGCTGCAGTCCCATCGATACACGTGGCTACTGGTTCTGCTGCGTTCCCATCGATACACGTGGCTACTCGTTCTGCTGCAGTCCCATCGATACACGTGGCTACTGGTTCTGCTGCGTTCCCTTCGATACACGTGGCTACTGGTTCTGCTGCAGTCCCATCGATACACGTGGCTACTGGTTCTGCTGCGGTCCCATCGATACACGTGGCTACTCGTTCTGCTGCGGTCCCATCGATACACGTGGCTACTGGTTCTGCTACAGTCCCGTCGATACACGTGGCTACTCGTTCTGCTGCGGTCCCATCGATACACGTGGCTACTGGTTCTGCTGCGTTCCCATCGATACGCGTGGCTACTGGTTCTGCTACAGTCCCATCGATACACGTGGCTACTGGTTCTGCTGCGGTCCCATCGATACACGTGGCTACTGGTTCTGCTACAGTCCCATCGATACACGTGGCTACTGGTTCTGCTGCGTTCCCATCGATACACGTGGCTACTGGTTCTGCTACTGTCCCATCGATACACGTGGCTACTGGTTCTGCTACTGTCCCATCGATACACGTGGCTACTGGTTCTGCTACTGTCCCATCGATACACGTGGCTACTGGTTCTGCTGCGGTCCCATCGATACACGTGGCTACTCGTTCTGCTGCGTTCCCATCGATACACGTGGCTACTCATTCTGCTGCGTTCCCATCGATACGCGTGGCTACTCGTTCTGCTACAGTCCCATCGATACACGTGGCTACTCATTCTGCTGCGTTCCCATCGATACGCGTGGCTACTCGTTCTGCTGCGGTGCCATCGATACACGTGGCTACTGGTTCTGCTGCGTTCCCATCGATACACGTGGCTACTGGTTCTGCTGCGGTGCCATCGATACACGTGGCTACTGGTTCTGCTGCGGTGCCATCGATACACGTGGCTACTGGTTCTGCTGCGTTCCCATCGATACACGTGGCTACTGGTTCTGCTGCGTTCCCATCGATACACGTGGCTACTGGTTCTGCTACAGTCCCATCGATACACGTGGCTACTCGTTCTGCTGCAGTCCCATCGATACACGTGGCTACTGGTTCTGCTGCAGTCCCATCGATACACGTGGCTACTGGTTCTGCTGCGTTCCCATCGATACACGTGGCTACTGGTTCTGCTACTGTCCCATCGATACACGTGTGCTACTGGTTCTGCTACTGTCCCATCGATACACGTGGCTACTGGTTCTGCTACTGTCCCATCGATACACGTGGCTACTGGTTCTGCTGCGTTCCCATCGATACACGTGGCTACTGGTTCTGCTGCGGTCCCATCGATACACGTGGCTACTGGTTCTGCTGCAGTCCCATCGATACACGTGGCTACTGGTTCTGCTGCGTTCCCATCGATACACGTGGCTACTGGTTCTGCTGCGTTCCCATCGATACACGTGGCTACTGGTTCTGCTGCGTTCCCATCGATACACGTGGCTACTGGTTCTGCTGCGTTCCCATCGATACACGTGGCTACTGGTTCTGCTGCAGTCCCATCGATACACGTGGCTACTGGTTCTGCTGCAGTCCCATCGATACACGTGGCTACTGGTTCTGCTGCGTTCCCATCGATACACGTGGCTACTGGTTCTGCTGCGTTCCCATCGATACACGTGGCTACTGGTTCTGCTGCAGTCCCATCGATACACGTGGCTACTGGTTCTGCTGCAGTCCCATCGATACACGTGACTACTGGTTCTGCTGCAGTCCCATCGATACACGTGGCTACTGGTTCTGCTGCAGTCCCATCGATACACGTGGCTACTGGTTCTGCTGCAGTCCCATCGATACACGTGACTACTGGTTCTGCTGCGTTCCCATCGATACACGTGGCTACTGGTTCTGCTGCGGTCCCATCGATACACGTGGCTACTGGTTCTGCTGCAGTCCCATCGATACACGTGGCTACTGGTTCTGCTACAGTCCCATCGATACACGTGGCTACTCGTTCTGCTGCAGTCCCATCGATACACGTGGCTACTCGTTCTGCTGCAGTCCCATCGATACACGTGGCTACTCGTTCTGCTGCAGTCCCATCGATACACGTGGCTACTCGTTCTGCTGCAGTCCCATCGATACACGTGGCTACTCGTTCTGCTGCGTTCCAAACCAAACACGTGACTACTCGTTCTGCTGCAGTCCCATCGATACACGTGGCTACTCGTTCTGCTGCGTTCCCATCGATACACGTGACTACTCGTTCTGCTGCGTTCCCATCGATACACGTGACTACTCGTTCTGCTGCAGTCCCATCGATACACGTGGCTACTGGTTCTGCTACTGTCCCATCGATACACGTGGCTACTGGTTCTGCTGCGGTCCCATCGATACACGTGGCTACTCGTTCTGCTGCGTTCCCATCGATACACGTGACTACTCGTTCTGCTGCGTTCCCATCGATACACGTGACTACTCGTTCTGCTGCAGTCCCATCGATACACGTGGCTACTCGTTCTGCTGCGGTCCCATCGATACACGTGGCTACTCGTTCTGCTGCGTTCCCATCGATACACGTGGCTACTGGTTCTGCTGCAGTCCCATCGATACACGTGGCTACTGGTTCTGCTGCGTTCCCATCGATACACGTGGCTACTCGTTCTGCTGCAGTCCCATCGATACACGTGGCTACTGGTTCTGCTGCGTTCCCATCGATACACGTGGCTACTCGTTCTGCTGCAGTCCCATCGATACACGTGGCTACTGGTTCTGCTGCGTTCCCATCGATACACGTGGCTACTGGTTCTGCTGCGTTCCCATCGATACACGTGGCTACTGGTTCTGCTGCAGTCCCATCGATACACGTGGCTACTGGTTCTGCTGCGGTCCCATCGATACACGTGGCTACTCGTTCTGCTGCGGTCCCATCGATACACGTGGCTACTGGTTCTGCTACAGTCCCGTCGATACACGTGGCTACTCGTTCTGCTGCGGTCCCATCGATACACGTGGCTACTGGTTCTGCTGCGTTCCCATCGATACGCGTGGCTACTGGTTCTGCTACAGTCCCATCGATACACGTGGCTACTGGTTCTGCTGCGGTCCCATCGATACACGTGGCTACTGGTTCTGCTACAGTCCCATCGATACACGTGGCTACTGGTTCTGCTGCGTTCCCATCGATACACGTGGCTACTGGTTCTGCTACTGTCCCATCGATACACGTGGCTACTGGTTCTGCTACTGTCCCATCGATACACGTGGCTACTGGTTCTGCTACTGTCCCATCGATACACGTGGCTACTCGTTCTGCTGCGTTCCCATCGATACACGTGGCTACTGGTTCTGCTGCGGTCCCATCGATACACGTGGCTACTCGTTCTGCTACAGTCCCATCGATACACGTGGCTACTCATTCTGCTGCGTTCCCATCGATACGCGTGGCTACTCGTTCTGCTGCGGTGCCATCGATACACGTGGCTACTGGTTCTGCTGCGTTCCCATCGATACACGTGGCTACTGGTTCTGCTGCGGTGCCATCGATACACGTGGCTACTGGTTCTGCTGCGGTGCCATCGATACACGTGGCTACTGGTTCTGCTGCGTTCCCATCGATACACGTGGCTACTGGTTCTGCTGCGTTCCCATCGATACACGTGGCTACTGGTTCTGCTACAGTCCCATCGATACACGTGGCTACTCGTTCTGCTGCAGTCCCATCGATACACGTGGCTACTGGTTCTGCTGCAGTCCCATCGATACACGTGGCTACTGGTTCTGCTGCGTTCCCATCGATACACGTGGCTACTGGTTCTGCTACTGTCCCATCGATACACGTGTGCTACTGGTTCTGCTACTGTCCCATCGATACACGTGGCTACTGGTTCTGCTACTGTCCCATCGATACACGTGGCTACTGGTTCTGCTGCGTTCCCATCGATACACGTGGCTACTGGTTCTGCTGCGGTCCCATCGATACACGTGGCTACTGGTTCTGCTGCAGTCCCATCGATACACGTGGCTACTGGTTCTGCTGCAGTCCCAATCGATACACGTGGCTACTGGTTCTGCTGCGTTCCCATCGATACACGTGGCTACTGGTTCTGCTGCGTTCCCATCGATACACGTGGCTACTGGTTCTGCTGCGTTCCCATCGATACACGTGGCTACTGGTTCTGCTGCGTTCCCATCGATACACGTGGCTACTGGTTCTGCTGCAGTCCCATCGATACACGTGGCTACTGGTTCTGCTGCAGTCCCATCGATACACGTGACTACTGGTTCTGCTGCAGTCCCATCGATACACGTGGCTACTGGTTCTGCTGCTGTCCCATCGATACACGTGGCTACTGGTTCTGCTGCGGTCCCATCGATACACGTGGCTACTGGTTCTGCTGCAGTCCCATCGATACACGTGGCTACTGGTTCTGCTACAGTCCCATCGATACACGTGGCTACTCGTTCTGCTGCAGTCCCATCGATACACGTGGCTACTGGTTCTGCTGCAGTCCCATCGATACACGTGGCTACTCGTTCTGCTGCAGTCCCATCGATACACGTGGCTACTCGTTCTGCTGCAGTCCCATCGATACACGTGGCTACTGGTTCTGCTACAGTCCCATCGATACACGTGGCTACTGGTTCTGCTACAGTCCCATCGATACACGTGGCTACTGGTTCTGCTGCGGTGCCATCGATACACGTGGCTACTGGTTCTGCTGCGGTGCCATCGATACACGTGGCTACTGGTTCTGCTACGGTCCCATCGATACACGTGGCTACTGGTTCTGCTGCGGTGCCATCGATACACGTGGCTACTGGTTCTGCTGCGTTCCCATCGATACACGTGGCTACTCGTTCTGCTGCGTTCCCATCGATACACGTGGCTACTGGTTCTGCTGCGGTCCCATCGATACACGTGGCTACTCGTTCTGCTACAGTCCCATCGATACACGTGGCTACTCATTCTGCTGCGTTCCCATCGATACGCGTGGCTACTCGTTCTGCTGCGGTGCCATCGATACACGTGGCTACTGGTTCTGCTGCGTTCCCATCGATACACGTGGCTACTGGTTCTGCTGCGGTGCCATCGATACACGTGGCTACTGGTTCTGCTGCGTTCCCATCGATACACGTGGCTACTGGTTCTGCTGCGGTGCCATCGATACACGTGGCTACTGGTTCTGCTGCGTTCCCATCGATACACGTGGCTACTGGTTCTGCTGCGGTGCCATCGATACACGTGGCTACTGGTTCTGCTGCGGTGCCATCGATACACGTGGCTACTGGTTCTGCTGCGTTCCCATCGATACACGTGGCTACTGGTTCTGCTGCGTTCCCATCGATACACGTGGCTACTGGTTCTGCTGCGGTGCCATCGATACACGTGGCTACTGGTTCTGCTGCGGTCCCATCGATACACGTGGCTACTGGTTCTGCTGCGGTGCCATCGATACACGTGGCTACTCGTTCTGCTGCAGTCCCATCGATACACGTGGCTACTCGTTCTGCTGCAGTCCCATCGATACACGTGGCTACTGGTTCTGCTACAGTCCCATCGATACACGTGGCTACTGGTTCTGCTACAGTCCCATCGATACACGTGGCTACTGGTTCTGCTGCGGTGCCATCGATACACGTGGCTACTGGTTCTGCTGCGGTGCCATCGATACACGTGGCTACTGGTTCTGCTACAGTCCCATCGATACACGTGGCTACTGGTTCTGCTGCGGTGCCATCGATACACGTGGCTACTGGTTCTGCTGCGGTCCCATCGATACACGTGGCTACTGGTTCTGCTACAGTCCCATCGATACACGTGGCTACTGGTTCTGCTGCGGTCCCATCGATACACGTGGCTACTCGTTCTGCTGCGGTCCCATCGATACACGTGGCTACTGGTTCTGCTGCGGTCCCATCGATACACGTGGCTACTCGTTCTGCTACAGTCCCATCGATACACGTGGCTACTCATTCTGCTGCGTTCCCATCGATACGCGTGGCTACTCGTTCTGCTGCGGTGCCATCGATACACGTGGCTACTGGTTCTGCTGCGTTCCCATCGATACACGTGGCTACTGGTTCTGCTGCGGTGCCATCGATACACGTGGCTACTGGTTCTGCTGCGTTCCCATCGATACACGTGGCTACTGGTTCTGCTGCGGTGCCATCGATACACGTGGCTACTCGTTCTGCTGCAGTCCCATCGATACACGTGGCTACTCGTTCTGCTGCAGTCCCATCGATACACGTGGCTACTGGTTCTGCTACAGTCCCATCGATACACGTGGCTACTGGTTCTGCTACAGTCCCATCGATACACGTGGCTACTGGTTCTGCTGCGGTGCCATCGATACACGTGGCTACTGGTTCTGCTGCGGTGCCATCGATACACGTGGCTACTGGTTCTGCTACAGTCCCATCGATACACGTGGCTACTGGTTCTGCTGCGGTGCCATCGATACACGTGGCTACTGGTTCTGCTGCGGTCCCATCGATACACGTGGCTACTCGTTCTGCTGCGGTCCCATCGATACACGTGGCTACTGGTTCTGCTGCGGTCCCATCGATACACGTGGCTACTCGTTCTGCTACAGTCCCATCGATACACGTGGCTACTCATTCTGCTGCGTTCCCATCGATACGCGTGGCTACTCGTTCTGCTGCGGTGCCATCGATACACGTGGCTACTGGTTCTGCTGCGTTCCCATCGATACACGTGGCTACTGGTTCTGCTGCGGTGCCATCGATACACGTGGCTACTGGTTCTGCTGCGTTCCCATCGATACACGTGGCTACTGGTTCTGCTGCGGTGCCATCGATACACGTGGCTACTGGTTCTGCTGCGTTCCCATCGATACACGTGGGTACTGGTTCTGCTGCGGTGCCATCGATACACGTGGCTACTGGTTCTGCTGCGGTGCCATCGATACACGTGGCTACTGGTTCTGCTGCGTTCCCATCGATACACGTGGCTACTGGTTCTGCTGCGTTCCCATCGATACACGTGGCTACTGGTTCTGCTGCGGTGCCATCGATACACGTGGCTACTGGTTCTGCTGCGGTCCCATCGATACACGTGGCTACTGGTTCTGCTGCGGTGCCATCGATACACGTGGCTACTGGTTCTGCTGCGGTGCCATCGATACACGTGACTACTGGTTCTGCTGCGGTGCCATCGATACGCGTGGCTACTGGTTCTGCTGCGTTCCCATCGATACACGTGGCTACTGGTTCTGCTGCGTTCCCATCGATACACGTGGCTACTGGTTCTGCTGCGGTCCCATCGATACACGTGGCTACTGGTTCTGCTGCGTTCCCATCGATACACGTGGCTACTGGTTCTGCTGCGGTCCCATCGATACACGTGGCTACTGGTTCTGCTACAGTCCCATCGATACACGTGGCTACTGGTTCTGCTGCAGTCCCATCGATACACGTGGCTACTCATTCTGCTACAGTCCCATCGATACACGTGGCTACTAGCTCTGCTGCGTTCCCATCGATACACGTGTCTACTGGTTCTGCTGCAGTCCCATCGATACACGTGGCTACTGGTTCTGCTGCGTTCCCATCGATACACGTGGCTACTGGTTCTGCTGCGGTCCCATCGATACACGTGGCTACTGGTTCTGCTGCGGTCCCATCGATACACGTGGCTACTGGTTCTGCTGCAGTCCCATCGATACACGTGGCTACTGGTTCTGCTGCGTTCCCATCGATACACGTGGCTACTGGTTCTGCTGCAGTCCCATCGATACACGTGGCTACTGGTTCTGCTGCGTTCCCATCGATACACGTGGCTACTCATTCTGCTGCGGTGCCATCGATACACGTGGCTACTGGTTCTGCTGCGTTCCCATCGATACACGTGGCTACTGGTTCTGCTGCGGTGCCATCGATACACGTGGCTACTGGTTCTGCTGCGTTCCCATCGATACACGTGGCTACTGGTTCTGCTGCGGTGCCATCGATACACGTGGCTACTGGTTCTGCTGCATTCCCATCGATACACGTGGCTACTGGTTCTGCTGCGGTGCCATCGATACACGTGGCTACTGGTTCTGCTGCGGTGCCATCGATACACGTGGCTACTGGTTCTGCTGCGTTCCCATCGATACACGTGGCTACTGGTTCTGCTGCGTTCCCATCGATACACGTGGCTACTGGTTCTGCTGCGGTGCCATCGATACACGTGGCTACTGGTTCTGCTGCGGTCCCATCGATACACGTGGCTACTGGTTCTGCTGCGGTGCCATCGATACACGTGGCTACTGGTTCTGCTGCGGTGCCATCGATACACGTGACTACTGGTTCTGCTGCGGTGCCATCGATACGCGTGGCTACTGGTTCTGCTGCGTTCCCATCGATACACGTGGCTACTGGTTCTGCTGCATTCCCATCGATACACGTGGCTACTGGTTCTGCTGCATTCCCATCGATACACGTGGCTACTGGTTCTGCTGCGTTCCCATCGATACACGTGGCTACTGGTTCTGCTGCGTTCCCATCGATACACGTGGCTACTCATTCTGCTACAGTCCCATCGATACACGTGGCTACTAGTTCTGCTGCGTTCCCATCGATACACGTGGCTACTGGTTCTGCTGCAGTCCCATCGATACACGTGGCTACTGGTTCTGCTACAGTCCCATCGATACACGTGGCTACTGGTTCTGCTGCGTTCCCATCGATACACGTGGCTACTGGTTCTGCTGCGGTCCCATCGATACACGTGGCTACTGGTTCTGCTACAGTCCCATCGATACACGTGGCTACTGGTTCTGCTGCGTTCCCATCGATACACGTGGCTACTGGTTCTGCTGCGTTCCCATCGATACACGTGGCTACTGGTTCTGCTGCGGTCCCATCGATACACGTGGCTACTGGTTCTGCTGCAGTCCCATCGATACACGTGGCTACTCGTTCTGCTGCGTTCCCATCGATACACGTGGCTACTGGTTCTGCTGCAGTCCTATCGATACACGTGGCTACTGGTTCTGCTGCAGTCCCATCGATACACGTGGCTACTGGTTCTGCTGCAGTCCCATCGATACACGTGGCTACTCGTTCTGCTGCAGTCCTATCGATACACGTGGCTACTCATAATCAACTGCAGTGGAAGTCACTCGTTCTGCTGCAGTGCCGGTTGTAGCCAGTGGAAGCCACTCGTTCTGCTGCAATGCCAGTTGTAGCCAGTGGAAGTCACTCGTTCTGCTGCAGTGCCGGTTGTAGCCAGTGGAAGTCACGAAGAACCATATATCGTCTTGTAAAAGTGTTGAATAAAAACAGTGTTGACAGTTCTGTGAAGAAGAAGAAGAAACAGCACCTCTCTGCCGTATTCTTGGACAGTCTCTCTCTCTCTCTCTCTGGTCATGTGGTTTTAAAAGTTATGAAACCTCATGGCTAATACTAAACCTTGCTTTGGGGTCTTGGAAGCTGTAGGCGCGGTGATTTGAGCTACTCGATTGGCCAGCACGGTAGGCTCACTTGATATAGTTCTCCTGGTCCGCCGGGGAGGCGGAATCAATCCATTGTCTGTATCCCAACACTTTGCCTACCTAGCGCGCAGGGCCTCTGAATCAAGTGCACCTACCTCCAACATGGCCTCTGAATCAAGTGCACCTACCTCCAACAGGGCTTCATAATCAAGTGCACCTACCGCCAACAGGGTCTCTGAATCAAGTGCACCTACCTCCAACAGGGCTTCTGATTCGAGTGCACCTACCTCCAACAGGGCTTCATAATCAAGTGCACCTACCTCCAACAGGGCTTCTGAATCAAGTGCACCAACCTCCAACAGGGCTTCTGAATCAAGTGCACCTACCTTCAACAGGGCCTCTGAATCAAGTGCAACTACCTCCAACAGGGCCTCTGAATCAAGTCCACCTACCTCCAACAGGGCTTCTGAATCAAGTGCACCTACCTCCAACAGGGCTTCTGGATCAAGTGCCCCTATCTACAACAGGGCTTCTAAATGAAGTGCACCTACCTCCAACAGGGCTTCTGGATCAAGTGCCCCTATCTACAACAGGGTCTCTGAATCAAGTTCACCTACCTCCAACAGGGCCTCTGAATCAAGTTCATCTACCTCCAACAGGGCTTCATAATCAAGTGCACCTACCTCCAACAGGGCTTCTGAATCAAGTGCACCTACCTCCAACAGGGCTTCTGAATCAAGTGCACCTACCGCCAACAGGGTCTCTGAATCAAGTGCACCTACCTCCAACATGGCCTCTGAATCAAGTGCACCTACCTCCAACAGGGCTTCATAATCAAGTGCACCTACCGCCAACAGGGT
>NW_026602515.1:0-15843 GCF_029448725.1 Salvelinus fontinalis | reverse complement strand
GAGCAGGTGATGATAGCTATTTAAAGGTAGGTTAAGTTAGGAGCAGGTGATGATAGCTATTTAAAGGTAGGTTATGTTAGGAGCAGGTGATGATGGCTATTTAAAGGTTGGTTATGTTAGGAGCAGGTGATGATAGCTATTTAAAGGTAGGTTATGTTATGAGCAGGTGATGGTAGCTATTTAAAGGTTGGTTATGTTGGGAGCAGGTGATGATAGCTATTTAAAGGTAGGTTATGTTGGGAGCAGGTGATGATAGCTATTTAAAGGTAGGTTATGTTGGGAGCAGGTGATGATAGCTATTTAAAGGTAGGTTATGTTGGGAGCATGTGATGATAGCTATTTAAAGGTAGGTTATGTTATGAGCAGGTGATGATAGCTATTTAAAAGGTAGGTTATGTTAGGAGCAGGTGATGATGGCTATTTAAAGGTAGGTTATGTTAGGAGCAGGTGATGATAGCTATTTAAAGGTAGGTTATGTTAGGAGCAGGTGATGATAGCTATTTAAAGGTAGGTTATGTTATGAGCAGGTGATGATAGCTATTTAAAGGCAGGTTAAGTTAGGAGCAGGTGATGATAGCTATTTAAAGGTAGGTTATGTTAGGAGCAGGTGATGATGGCTATTTAAAGGTAGGTTAAGTTAGGAGCAGGTGATGACGGCTATTTAAAGGTAGGTTATGTTATGAGCAGGTGATGATAGCTATTTAAAGGTAGGTTATGTTAGGAGCAGGTGATGACAGCTATTTAAAGGTAGGTTAAGTTAGGAGCAGGTGATGACGGCTATTTAAAGGTAGGTTATGTTAGGAGCAGGTGATGATAGCTATTTAAAGGTAGGTTATGTTAGGAGCAGGTGATGATAGCTATTTAAAGGTAGGTTATGTTAGGAGCAGGTGATGATAGCTATTTAAAGGTAGGTTAAGTTAGGAGCAGGTGATGATAGCTATTTAAAGGTAGGTTATGTTAGGAGCAGGTGATGATAGCTATTTAAAGGTAGGTTATGTTAGGAGCAGGTGATGATAGCTATTTAAAGGTAGGTTATGTTAGGAGCAGGTGATGACAGCTATTTAAAGGTAGGTTAAGTTAGGAGCAGGTGATGATGGCTATTTAAAGGTAGGTTAAGTTAGGAGCAGGTGATGATGGCTATTTAAAGGTAGGTTATGTTAGGAGCAGGTGATGATAGCTATTTAAAGGTAGGTTATGTTGGGAGCATGTGATGATAGCTATTTAAAGGTAGGTTATGTTAGGAGCAGGTGATGATAGCTATTTAAAGGTAGGTTATGTTGCGAGCAGGTGATGATAGCTATTTAAAGGTAGGTTATGTTGGGAGCCGATGATGATAGCTATTTAAATGTAGGTTATGTTATGAGCAGGTGATGATAGCTATTTAAAGGTAGGTTATGTTATGAGCAGGTGATGATAGCTATTTAAAGGTAGGTTATGTTAGGAGCAGGTGATGATAGCTATTTAAAGGTAGGTTATGTTATGAGCAGGTGATGATAGCTATTTAAAGGTAGGTTATATTAGGAGCAGGTGATGATAGCTATTTAAAGGTAGGTTATGTTAGGAGCAGGTGATGGTAGCTATTTAAAGGTAGGTTATGTTAGGAGCAGGTGATGATAGCTATTTAAAGGTAGGTTAAGTTAGGATCAGGTATTTTCCTCCATTTTTGATAATGTTTTACATACATATTAGCCAGTTTCACAATCTTGCAATGGTTGAAATAAGTGGTATAATATTTTGGTTTAAAGGGGCAATCTGCAGTAGCAACAGTACATTGATTTTTGGTTGTATATATTATTAACATGTACCCATTGATTCTTCAAGAATATAACTTATAAATGCCTCATGAGCTTAGTTCAACTGTCGTACCCCATCAGAACCCCAAATTAGTTTTTTTACTGCAATGTTTGTAAACAAAGTAAATTCAAACAAATACTGTATATCCTCAAAACATGGTTAAAACTATAATTTTGATATCATGGATACTCAGTCTTGGCACCCATAGTAAAGCATCTCTGTTTGTCTCCATAGTGACTGAACCAATCTAACAGCAATATTCGTTTTACAGTAGCCTATACATTTAGTTGGTTTTTTTCACCGTATGGTGAAGCATGGTGGTGGCAGCATCATGTTGTGGGGATGTTTTGCAGCTGCAGGGACTGGGAGACTAGTCAGGATGGAGAGAAAGATGAACGGAGCAAAGTATGGAGAGATCCTTGATGAAAACCTGCTCCAGAGTGCTCAGGACCTCAGACTGGGGTGAATCTTCACCTTCCAACATGACAACGACCCTAAGTACACAGCCAAGATAACGCAGGGGTGGCTTCAGGACAAGTCTCTGAATGTCCTTGAGTGGCCCAGCCAGAGCCCAGACTTGAACATCTCTGGAGCGACCTGAAAATAGCTGTGTAGCGATACTCCTCATCCAACCTAACAGAGCTTGATAGGATCTGCAGAGAAGAATACAGGTGTGCTAAGCTTGTAGCGTTACCCAAGAAGACTCAAGGCTGTAACTGCTTCAACAAAGTACTGAGTAAAGGGTCTGAATATTTATGTAAATGTGATTTTGCAGTTTATTCATTTTAATAAATTAGCAAACATTTCTACAAACCTGTTTTTGTTTTGTCATTATGGGATATTGTGTGTAGATTGATGAGAAAATAAAACAATTGAATACATTTTAGAATAAGGCTGTAATGTAATAAAATATGGAAAAAAGTCAAGGGGTCTGAATACTTTCCAAATGCACTGTATGTTCTCCAAAAACCCAACCCATAAGCCATAGTAATATGACTTGCTAATAAAGAGAGGAGACGAGAAGTAAGCCAATGCTTAGCAACGGCACAAGGCAGCCACCGTCCAACTCACTGTCACCATGGAGACAGCCACAGGGTGCACTACCTTACTTTGATTCCTCTGTGGAAACGAATTCATATACGAATTCATGACCGCCACCAGGACTTCACCATGACTGATTGTCTAACTCCATCCACGCAGGTTGATGACTGGCTCAGTATGAGGTTCTCCCCCTGAATCTGGGGCAGTGGGGTGATGAATCCTCTGCTCTGTAGCCCTGGAACACTGACTAGACTGGTAATGACTGAGGGGCATTATAACAGTTCTCTCCTCCATCCATTCACTCTGACCCATTTCTACTTCTATCCTGCTGTTCTGAAGTCAACAGGACATCCACCTGCAAACAGTCATGGTACAGGTCCTTTTGTCCAAACAAGCTATATAGGTCAATATATTGTTGTCTAATGCCACCGAAGGGTAAGGTTGGGTTGAACAATACAGTAACTACCACTCCATACAATACGTTCACCATTAAGCACAGTGCTGAAACACTGGACCCCTCTACTAAGCCTATCCTTTTGATACTGACAGCATCATCACAACAAATCTACTGACACCAGGGAGCACACAAAGTTAATTACATAATATAAAGTGGGGAAATAGGTCCAGCAAGACTCCATTGTGCCTGAATGTAAAGTGGTTCACCCAGCAAGACTCCATTGTGCCTGAATGTAAAGTGGTTCACCCAGCAAGGCTCCATTGTGCCTGAATGTAAAGTGGTTCACCCAGCAAGGCTTCATTGTGCCTGAATGTAAAGTGGTTCACCCAGCAAGGCTTCATTGTGCCTGAATGTAAAGTGGTTCACCCAGCAAGGCTCCATTGTGCCTGAATGTAATGTGGTTCACCCAGCAAGACTCCATTGTGCCTGAATGTAAAGAGGTTCACCCAGCAAGGCTCCATTGTGCCTGAATGTAAAGTGGTTCACCCAGCAAGGCTCCATTGTGCCTGAATGTAAAGTGGTTCACCCAGCAAGACTCCATTGTGCCTGAATGTAAAGTGGTTCACCCAGCAAGGTTCCATTGTGCCTGAATGTAAAGTGGTTCACCCAGCAAGGCTCCATTGTGCCTGAATGGTTCAGTAAATTGCGAGCCAAGGGGAGGTTGGTGGTAAGAGGATGGTGACGTTCAGGCTCACTGGCCAGTGAACATGCTGACATTTGGGTGTGGGAACCCCTGGGACTGGTGGGGATATGGTAGGATTGTAGCACACAGCAATCAGAGCTCAGGGGGTTGACTAGGTAGACACAGGCAGCCAGAACTTTCCTAAACCCATTATCTAAGAGTGCAGAAGGCCCACTAAACTAAAGTATGCACATTGTTCATGGCTGATAGATTGTTGAGTGAAGGTTATTGAATGAACCCAGTCTTCAGTGACTTAGACTAGACAGACACATCAAGAGATAGCGGCTGATGCATCACTTGTCAGCATCTTTCAGTGGCAGACATTGTCAGATTGCTTAGTTGACTGGCCTTTGAGGATAAACATATCTTTCAGTTGTATTTCTGCATTTCCTCCCTGCCACTTCCCCCCTGTATATATATGAGCTCTGCAGGTAATGACAGACTATAGTATGTGATGCCGTATTCAGCCTGTGTCACTACACATTGTGTGACCCAGTTTTGATATAGATGACAGGTCATTGAATAACTAATAACCCTTTATGGTGCCCATATGGTGACCTTTTCACTCACTGCTACCACATCATTCATTAGTGTGTGTGTGTGTGTGTGTGTGTGTGTGTGTGTGTGTGTGTGTGTGTGTGTGTGTGTGTGTGTGTGTGTGTGTGTGTGTGTGTGTGTGTGTGTGTGTGTGTGTGTGTGTGTGTGTGTGTGTGTGTGTGTCAGTGTGTGTCAGTGTGTGTGTGTGTGTGTGTGTGTGTGTGTGTGTGTGTCAGTGTGTGTGTGTGTGAGTATCCACCAGTAAGTGTAGAAGCACAACTGTACGGTCATAACCCATCACTTGTCCTTGGGTCCTGCGGTGCAGTCAGAGATGATGATGTACACAAACATGCCGTGCAGAGCATGGCTAGTTCCCCACAGTAGATTATCCAGGGTCTCCTAATAACTCACAGGATATGACATCAAAGCTTTTCCAGCTCATCAATGGCTGCCACTGTGTACAGTACATGTCCACCTGTTTAAGTAAAGCCCTTTAACGTGGTGAAAATGCCATGAATCCTGTCCCACTGTCGCAGTAAGGTCTCCATTTAATATCTAATGTTCTTAATAATAACCAAGCCAGAGGAACAGGGCTAAAACCCTACTTTCTGAAGACCGTCATTGTCGTGGCTGGTTTAGTGCAGCAGCTTGGTCAGACAGACACAGCTACTGGGCTCAGTATAATGGCCAGTAAGACGTAGTGCTCTTTTCTGCACAAGTGACAAATAACATTTGATTTGCCTGTGCTTACTTCCTTGTCTTCAAAGTAGAGTCAAAACGGTAGCAAAACTTCCCAAGCTCCTTGGCTTGAGAAAACTCATTTGGACACCGCTTCTGAGCCGGCCCTTGCAACAACCCTAAGTAGAACACAGATATTTCATGCATAATTACCATGACATCAGAATGAAACAAAGTCAATTATGAGAAAACCTTCCTATTTGTCTGGAAAGTAAATGTGAGTGACCTCCAGCATGGCCTGTCACTCACCAGTCACCTCAGTCCCCAGGAAGATGAGAAGGATGCAGAGAAGAAACGACGCAGTCATGACTCCCATGATGAGCAGACAATGGTGGTGGTCTGGTGGTCTCACTGCACTTCTTGTCATGTGCAGGGTCACACCAACACTGTGTGTTACGTACGGATTCAAGCGCAATATAAATGTTCATTACGAAAGATATGCATGGTTATTTCAATTCTATTTCACTTCTACAACAAATCTATTGAATGTATTTATGGCCTACATAGCTCTGTAAAACAGCAAGAGACTTACCAAAGTCGGCAGATAGAAGCTGAGCCGTTCCTCCCTAGAAGAGTGTGGAAGGTTCAGCTGTCTTCTCAGTCAACATGTAGGTCCTTATAAACAGACATGTGGGGAAATGCTGCTAGACATATCACCTGCAAGGCATGTTTGTGTGTCACAAATCAGTTATTGGGATCTGTAATGTCATTGTGTGCAATGTGACCTTACTGTACCCAATGCAATGCAATGTGTTACTTGAGTGAACCAAGCATTTTGTATCAACACTGTTGTTTAAACTTGCACAATTACACTACATGACTAAAAGCCTGCTCCATGCAGGCCAGTCAAGTTCTTCCACACTGATATCGACAAACCATTTTTTGTCACACCCTGACCATAGATTGCTTTGTATGTTTCTATGTTTTGTTTGGTCAGGGTGTGATGTGGGTGGGCATTCTATGTTGTATGTCTAGGATGTCTTTTTCTATGTGTTTGGCCTAGTATGTGTAACAGTATAACTTTAAACCGTCCCCTCGCCCCGACACGGGCGCGAACCAGGGACCCTCTGCACACATCAACAACGGTCGCCCACGAAGCATCGTTACCCATCGCTCCACAAAGGCCGCGGCCCTTGCAGAGCAAGGGGAAACCCTACTTAAGTCTCAGAGCAAGTGACGTAACTGATTGAAATGCTACTAGCGCGTACCCGCTAACTAGCTAGCCATTTCACATCCGTTACACTCACCCCCCTTTCAACTTCCTCCTTTTCCGCAGCAACCAGTGATCCGGGTCAACAGCATCAATGTAACAGTATAACTTTACGTCGTCCCCTCGCCCCGACACGGGCGCGAACCAGGGACCCTCTGCACACATCAACAACGGTCACCCACGAAGCAGCGTTACCCATCGCTTCACAAAGGCCGCGGCCCTTGCAGAGCAAGGGGAAACCCTACTTATTAAGTCTCAGAGCAAGTGACGTAACTGATTGAAATGCTACTAGCGCGTACTCGCTAACTAGCTAGCCATTTCACATCCGTTACATATGGTTCTCAGTCAGAGGCAGGTGTCAGTCGTTGTCTCTGATTGGGAGCCATATTTAGGTATCCTGTTTTTCATTGTGTTTTGTGGGTTTGTATTTTCTGTTCTGTTTTTTTTTGTTTTCAACGTACAGGAGTGTTGTTTGTCGTTGTATTGTTTTTGTTCAGTGTTCATTTTTGCGTATTAAACAATATGGACACTTACCACGCTGCGCATTGGTCCTCCTCTTCTCATTCCAACGATGAGCGTTACAATTATTTTATGGACCTCGCTTTGTGCACAGGGGCATTGTCATGCTGAAACAGGAAAGGGCCTTCACCAAACTGTTGCCATAAAGTTGGAGGCACAGAAGCGCCTAGAATGTCATTGCATGCTGTAGCGTGATGCATCACTCCAGAGAACGCGTTTCCACTACTCCAGTCCAATGGCGGCGAGCTTAACAGCTCTCCAGCCGACGCTTGGCATTGTGCATGGTGATCTTAGGCTTAGGCTGCTCAGCCATGGGAACCCATTTCACGAAGCTCCCGACGAACAGTTCATATGCTGACGTTGCTTCCAGAGGCAGTTTGGAACTTGGTAGTGAGTTTTGCAACCAAGGACAGACCTGCTACGTGCCTCAGCACTCAGTGGTCCCGTTCTGTGAGCTTGTGTGGTCTACCACTTCCCGGTTGAGACGTTGTTACTTCTAGACATTTCAATTTCACAATAACAGCACTTACAGTTGACCGAGGAAGCTCTAGCGGGGCATAATATTGACTCTGTTTTACAAATCCTTTATTGAGAGTATTTTAACTTTTTGTATTGTTTGTTGGTTTGGCAATGCCACTGTCAGTCAGAGAAACATGCTGAGAAGGATTATTACCACAGCAAGTAAGGTACTTGGAGTCAAACAGACAGGCCTGGATGAGATCTTTAAGGTCAGGGCCCTCCGTAAGGCTCACAAAATCCTTTTAGACCCAAGTCACCCCCTGTACCTGGACTTTGAATTACTCCCCTCTGGGCGCAGGTATAGGGCACCCCTCAGCAGGAAAAATAGAACGAGACAATCATTTGTGCCAGGTGTGATATCCCTCTTAAATAGCTCGGGCAAATGTTCCCATTGACCCCGTAAGGCCAGCAGGTTAGTCTTTTCTTCTTCTTTTTTTTTTTTAATTTTAATTTTTTTGTATTTAAATGTTTTTAACATTTTTTAATGTTTTAAAATGTTTTATTTCTTATTTCTTACCATTATTCATTTTTATTTTTTTATTTGTGCGTGACTGTTATTGAAAGTTGTATTGTCAATCTTGTTAACGCCACTTTAAATGTGTAAATGCACTGCAACAAAATTTCCCCATGGGGACAATAAAGTAAGTAAGTAAGTAAGAACTGACCTATGACAGTGCCACGTTGAAAGTCACTGAGCTCTTCAGTAAGGCCATTCCACTGCCATGTTTGTCTATGAAGATTGCATGGCTGTGTGCATATCTGTCAGCAACGGGTGTGGCTGAAATATCAGAATCCACTTATTTTAAGGGGTGTCCACATACTTTTATATATACAGTGCAATCGGCGTGTATTAAAATCCTTCACTTTTCCACATTTTCTTACGTTATAGCCTTATTCTAAAATGATTAAAATCAAATGTTTCCTTATCAATCTCCACACAATACCCCATAACGACAAAGCGAAAACAGGTTTTTTGATATTTTTGCAAATTTATAAAAATCAAAAAATAGATACCTTATTTACATAAGATCCATTGCTATGAGACTCAAAATTTAGCTCAGGTGCATCCTGTTTCCATTGATTATCCTTGATGTTTCTACAACTTAATTGGAGTCCACCTGTGCTAAATACAATTAATTGGACATGATTTGGAAAGACATACAGCTGTCTATATAGGGTCCCACAGTTGACAGTGCATGTCAGAGCAAAAACCAAGCCATGAGGTCGAAGGAATTGTCCGTAGAGCTCCGAGACAGGATTGTGTCGAGGTACAGATCTGGGGAAGGGTACTAAAAAATGTCTGCAGCATTGAAGGTCCCCAAGAACACAGTGGCCTCCATCATTCTTAAATGGAAGAAGTTTTGGAACCACCAATACACTTCCTAGAGCTGGCCACCCAGCCACACTGAGCAATCGGGGGAGAAGGGCCTTGGTCAGGGAGGAGACCAAGAACCCGATGGTCACTCTGACAGAGCTCCAGAGTTTCTCTGTGGAGATGGGAGAACATTCCAGAAGGACAACCATCTATGCAGCACTCCAACAATCAGGCCTTTATGGTAGAGTGGCCAGATGGAAGCAACTCCTTAGCAAAAGGCACATGACAGTACGCTTGGAGTTTGCCAAAAGGCACCTAAAGGACACTCAGACCTTGAGAAACAAGATTCTCTCGTCTGATGATCTGCAGAGAAAATTGAGAAGATATGCAAAGAAGAATGGGAGAAACTCCCCAAATACAGGGGTGCCAAGATTGTAGCGTCATACCCAAGAAGACTTTAGGCTGTAATCGCTGCCAAAGGTGCTTCAACAAAGTACTGACTAAAGGGTCTGTATACTTATGTAAATTTTATTTATTTAACTAGGCAAGTCAGTTAAGAACAAATTCTGACAGACAGACAGACAGACAGACAGACAGACAGACAGACAGACAGACAGACAGATAGACTTTTACGTAGGCTGGGGTATCTCCACTAACAAGACATGTGGAAGAACATTTAATGCCTGGCTGTGTGTGGAACAATGCTCCCCACTGTGGATGACCAGCTCCACCAGACAGGCATCAGGAATCCAACTCCAATCCCTCAATGGGGCTATTGTAGATTCCAGCCCAGTAAAGCAAATAAGAACAAATAAGAGCATACCAATAGCAAGTAAAGTACTCCTGGGAGAATTGATTTGCATAATTAATGGAAAATTGGCATCCAACTGTACCCCAGTGGGTGATACTGAGTTGCACTCAAAGACACATGTCAAATCAAGGAATGTACCTTCCTCCTCAGCGACAGCTAATTAGCAACACAAACTATTTCAGTCTGGTAGCTGTCAAACTATCTTGATGCAAACACAACATCTGCATTTTCAAGGACGACGAAAAGATTTGTTCATTTACACAAGACAAGACTGATACAAATGCTGGAAGAATGACATAATAAAGGTGATGTAAGACTGTAAATACCATCAATTCCTACAAGAATAGATTATAATGTTGTTGCTGTCTCTATAATGTTGTTGTTGTCTCTATAGTGTTGTTGCTGTCTCTATAATGTTGTTGCTGTCTCTATAGTGTTGTTGTTGTCTCTATAATGTTGTTGTTGTCTCTATAATGTTGTTGCTGTCTCTATAATGTTGTTGTTGTCTCTATAATGTTGTTGCTGTCTCTATAATGTTGTTGCTGTCTATAGTGTTGTTGCTGTCTCTATAGTGTTGTTGCTGTCTGTATAGTGTTGTTGCTGTCTCTATAATGTTGTTGCTGTCTCTATAGTGTTGTTGCTGTCTCTATAATGTTGTTGCTGTCTCTATAGTGTTGTTGTTGTCTCTATAATGTTGTCTCTATAATGTTGTTGCTGTCTCTATAATGTTGTTGCTGTCTCTATAATGTTGTTGCTGTCTCTATAATGTTGTTGCTGTCTCTATAATGTTGTTGCTGTCTCTATAATGTTGTTGCTGTCTCTATAGTGTTGTTGTTGTCTCTATAATGTTGTCTCTATAATGTTGTTGCTGTCTCTATAATGTTGTCTCTATAATGTTGTTGCTGTATCTATAATGTTGTTGCTGTCTCTATGATGTTGTTGCTGTCTCTATAATGTTGTTGCTGTCTCTATAATGTTGTTGCTGTCTCTATAATGTTGTCTCTATAATGTTGTTGCTGTCTCTATAATGTTGTTGCTGTCTCTATAATGTTGTTGCTGTCTCTAAAATGTTGTCTCTATAATGTTGTTGTTGTCTCTATAATGTTGTTGCTGTCTCTATAGTGTCGTTGCTGTCTCTATAGTGTCGTTGCTGTCTCTATAGTGTCGTTGCTGTCTCTATAGTGTCGTTGCTGTCTATAGTGTCGTTGTTGTCTCTATAGTGTCGTTGTTGTCTCTATGATGTTGTTGCTGTCTCTATAATGTTGTCTCTATAATGTTGTTGCTGTCTCTATAGTGTCGTTGCTGTCTCTATAGTGTCGTTGTTGTCTCTATGATGTTGTTGCTGTCTCTATAATGTTGTCTCTATAATGTTGTTGCTGTCTCTATAGTGTCGTTGCTGTCTCTATAGTGTCGTTGTTGTCTCTATGATGTTGTTGCTGTCTCTATAATGTTGTTGCTGTCTCTATAATGTTGTCTCTATAATGTTGTTGCTGTCTCTATAATGTTGTCTCTATAATGTTGTTGCTGTCTCTATAATGTTGTCTCTATAATGTTGTTGCTGTCTCTATAGCGTTGTCTCTATAATGTTGTCTCTATAATGTTGTCTCTATAATGTTGTCTCTATAATGTTGTCTCTATAATGTTGTTGCTGTCTCTATAATGTTGTTGCTGTCTCTATAATGTTGTTGCTGTCTCTAATGTTGTTGCTGTCTCTATGATGTTGTTGCTGTCTCTATAATGTTGTTGCTGTCTCTATATTGTTGTTGCTGTCTCTATAATGTTGTTGCTGCCTCTATAGTATTGTCTCTATAACGTTGTTGCTGTCTCTATAGTGTTGTTGCTGTCTCTATAGTGTTGTTGCTGTCTCTATAATGTTGTCTCTATAATGTTGTTGCTGTCTCTATAATGTTGTTGCTGTCTGTATAATGTTGTTGCTGTCTCTATATTGTTGTTGCTGTCTCTATATTGTTGTTGCTGTCTGTATAATGTTGTTGCTGTCTCTATAATGTTGTTGCTGTCTGTATAATGTTGTTGCTGTCTGTATAGATCCATAGATCCACCTCTACGCAGACGACACCATTCTGTATAGTTCTGGCCCTTCCTTGGACACTGTGTTAACAACCCTCCAGACGAGCTTCAATGCCATACAACACTCCTTCCGTGGCCTCCAATTGCTCTTAAATACAAGTAAAACCAAATGCATGCTCTTCAACCGATCGCTGCCTGCACCTGATCGCCCGTCCAGCATCACTACTCTGGACGGTTCTGACTTAGAATATGTGGACAACTACAAATACCTAGGTGTCTGGTTAGACTGTAAACTCTCCTTCCAGACACACATCAAACATCTCCAATCCAAAGTTAAATCTAGAATTGGCTTCCTATTTCGCAACAAAGCATCCTTCACTCATGCTGCCAAACATACCCTCGTAAAACTGACCATCCTACCGATCCTCGACTTCGGCGATGTCATTTACAAAATAGCCTCCAATACCCTACTCAATAAATTGGATGCAGTCTATCACAGTGCCATCCATTTTGTCAACAAAGCCCCATATACTACCCACCACTGCGACCTGCACGCTCTCGTTGGTTGGCCCTCGATTCATACTCGTCGCCAAACCCACTGGCTCCAGGTCATCTACAAGACCCTGCTGGGTAAAGTCCCGCCTTATCTCAGCTCGCTGGTCACCATAGCAGCACCCACCTGTAGCACGCGCTCCAGCAGGTATATCTCTCTGGTCACCCCCAAAACCAATTCTTCCTTTGGCCGCCTCTCCTTCCAGGTCTCTGCTGCCAATGACTGGAACGAACTACAAAAATCTCTGAAACTGGAAACACTTATCTCCATCACTAGCTTTAAGCACCAGCTGTCAGAGCAGCTCACAGATTACTGCACCTGTACATAGCCCATCTATAATTTAGCCCAAACAACTACCTCTCCCCCTACTGTATTTCTTTATTTATTTTGCTCCTTTGCACCTCATTATTTCTATCTCTACTTTGCACATTCTTCCACTGCAAATCTACCATTCCAGTGTTTTACTTGCTATATTGTATTTACTTCACCACCATGGCCTTTTTTTTGCCTTTACCTCCCTTATCTCACCGCATTTGCTCACATCGTATATAGACTTATTTTTCTACTGTATTATTGACTCTATGTTTGTTTTACTCCATGTGTAACTCTGTGTTGTTGCTGTCTGTATAATGTTGTTGCTGTCTCTATAATGTTGTCTCTGTAATGTTGTTGCTGTCTCTATAATGTTGTCTCTAATGTTGTTGCTGTCTCTATAATGTTGTTGCTGTCTCTATAATGTTGTCTCTGTAATGTTGTTGCTGTCTCTATAATGTTGTCTCTAATGTTGTTGCTGTCTCTATAGTGTTGTTGTTGTCTCTATAGTGTTGTTGCTGTCTCTATAATGTTGTCTCTAATGTTGTTGCTGTCTCTATAATGTTGTTGTTGTCTCTATAATGTTGTTGCTGTCTCTATAATGTTGTTACTGTCTGTATAATGTTGTTGTTGTCTCTATAATGTTGTTGCTGTCTCTATAATGTTGTCTCTATAATGTTGTTGTTGTCTCTATAATGTTGTTGCTGTCTCTATAATGTTGTTGCTGCCTCTATAATGTTGTTGCTGTCTCTATAGTGTTGTTGTTGTCTCTATAATGTTGTTGCTGTCTATATAATGTTGTCTCTATAATGTTGTCTCTATAATGTTGTCTCTATAATGTTGTCTCTATAATGTTGTCTCTATAATGTTGTTGCTGTCTCTATAGTGTTGTTGCTGTCTCTATAGTGTTGTTGCTGTCTCTATAGTGTTGTTGCTGTCTCTATAGCGTTGTCTCTATAACGTTGTTGCTGTCTCTATAATGTTGTTGCTGTCTCTATAATGTTGTCTCTATAATGTTGTCTCTATAGTGTTGTTGCTGTCTCTATAGTGTTGTTGCTGTCTCTATAGTGTTGTTGCTGTCTCTATAATGTTGTTGCTGTCTCTATAATGTTGTTGCTGCCTCTATAATGTTGTTGCTGTCTCTATAATGTTGTCTCTATAATGTTGTTGCTGTCTCTATAGTGTTGTTGCTGTCTCTATGATGTTGTTGCTGTCTCTATAATGTTGTTGCTGTCTCTATAATGTTGTTGCTGTCTCTATAGTGTTGTTGCTGTCTCTATAGTATTGTCTCTATAATGTTGTTGCTGTCTCTATAGTGTTGTTGCTGTCTCTATAATGTTGTCTCTATAATGTTGTTGCTGTCTCTATAGTGTTGTTGCTGTCTCTATAATGTTGTCTCTATGATGTTGTTGCTGTCTCTATGATGTTGTTGCTGTCTCTATGATGTTGTTGCTGTCTCTATAGTGTTGTTGCTGTCTCTATAGTGTTGTTGCTGTCTCTATAGTGTTGTTGCTGTCTCTATAATGTTGTCTCTATAATGTTGTTGCTGTCTCTATAATGTTGTCTCTATAATGTTGTTGCTGTCTCTATAATGTTGTCTCTATAATGTTGTTGCTGTCTCTATAGTGTTGTTGCTGTCTCTATAATGTTGTCTCTATAATGTTGTTGCTGTCTCTATGATGTTGTTGCTGTCTCTATAGTGTTGTTGCTGTCTCTATAGTGTTGTTGCTGTCTCTATAATGTTGTCTCTATAGTGTTGTTGCTGTCTCTATAGTGTTGTTGCTGTCTCTATAATGTTGTCTCTATAATGTTGTCTCTATAGTGTTGTTGCTGTCTCTATAGTGTTGTTGCTGTCTCTATAGTGTTGTTGCTGTCTCTATAATGTTGTTGCTGTCTCTATAATGTTGTTGCTGCCTCTATAATGTTGTTGCTGTCTCTATAATGTTGTCTCTATAATGTTGTTGCTGTCTCTATAATGTTGTTGCTGTCTCTATAATGTTGTCTCTATAATGTTGTTGCTGTCTCTATAGTGTTGTTGCTGTCTCTATGATGTTGTTGCTGTCTCTATTATGTTGTCTCTATAATGTTGTTGCTGTCTCTATGATGTTGTTGCTGTCTCTATAGTGTTGTTGCTGTCTCTATAGTGTTGTTGCTGTCTCTATAGTGTTGTTGCTGTCTCTATAGCGTTGTCTCTATAACGTTGTTGCTGTCTCTATAATGTTGTTGCTGTCTCTATAATGTTGTCTCTATAATGTTGTCTCTATAGTGTTGTTGCTGTCTCTATAGTGTTGTTGCTGTCTCTATAGTGTTGTTGCTGTCTCTATAATGTTGTTGCTGTCTCTATAATGTTGTTGCTGCCTCTATAATGTTGTTGCTGTCTCTATAATGTTGTCTCTATAATGTTGTTGCTGTCTCTATAGTGTTGTTGCTGTCTCTATGATGTTGTTGCTGTCTCTATAATGTTGTTGCTGTCTCTATAATGTTGTTGCTGTCTCTATAGTGTTGTTGCTGTCTCTATAGTATTGTCTCTATAATGTTGTTGCTGTCTCTATAGTGTTGTTGCTGTCTCTATAATGTTGTCTCTATAATGTTGTTGCTGTCTCTATAGTGTTGTTGCTGTCTCTATAATGTTGTCTCTATGATGTTGTTGCTGTCTCTATGATGTTGTTGCTGTCTCTATGATGTTGTTGCTGTCTCTATAGTGTTGTTGCTGTCTCTATAGTGTTGTTGCTGTCTCTATAGTGTTGTTGCTGTCTCTATAATGTTGTCTCTATAATGTTGTTGCTGTCTCTATAATGTTGTCTCTATAATGTTGTTGCTGTCTCTATAGTGTTGTTGCTGTCTCTATAATGTTGTCTCTATAATGTTGTTGCTGTCTCTATGATGTTGTTGCTGTCTCTATAGTGTTGTTGCTGTCTCTATAGTGTTGTTGCTGTCTCTATAATGTTGTCTCTATAGTGTTGTTGCTGTCTCTATAGTGTTGTTGCTGTCTCTATAATGTTGTCTCTATAATGTTGTCTCTATAGTGTTGTTGCTGTCTCTATAGTGTTGTTGCTGTCTCTATAGTGTTGTTGCTGTCTCTATAATGTTGTTGCTGTCTCTATAATGTTGTTGCTGCCTCTATAATGTTGTTGCTGTCTCTATAATGTTGTCTCTATAATGTTGTTGCTGTCTCTATAATGTTGTTGCTGTCTCTATAATGTTGTCTCTATAATGTTGTTGCTGTCTCTATAGTGTTGTTGCTGTCTCTATGATGTTGTTGCTGTCTCTATTATGTTGTCTCTATAATGTTGTTGCTGTCTCTATGATGTTGTTGCAGTCTCTAAT
>NW_026602514.1:0-15868 GCF_029448725.1 Salvelinus fontinalis | reverse complement strand
TATTAGACCAGATTATTGAGATGTACCCCTAGAAGGATATTAGACCAGATTATTGAGATGTACCCCTAGAATGATATTAGACCAGATTATTGAGATGTACCCCTAGAAGGATATTAGACTAGATTATTGAGATGTACCCCTAGAAGGATATTAGATACACTATTGAGATGTACCCCTAGAAGGATATTAGACCACACTATTGATATGTACCCCTATAAGGATATTAGACACACTATTGAGATGTACCCCTAGAAGGATATTAGATTCACTATTGAGATTTACCCCTAGAAGGATATTAGACTAGATTATTGAGATGTACCCCTAGAAGGATATTAGACACACTATTGAGATGTACCCCTATAAGGATATTAGACACACTATTGAGATGTACCCCTAGAAGGATATTAGATTCTCTATTGAGATTTACCCCTAGAAGGATATTAGACTAGATTATTGAGATGTACCCCTAGAAGGATATTAGACACACTATTGAGATGTACCCCTAGAAGGATATTAGACCAGATTATTGAGATGTACCCCTATAATGATATTAGACACACTATTGAGATGTACCCCTAGAAGGATATTAGACACACTATTGAGATGTACCCCTAGAAGGATAATAGTGACACTATTGAGATGTACCCCTAGAAGGATATTAGACACACTATTGAGATGTACCCCTAGAAGGATATTAGACCAGATTATTGAGATGTACCCCTATATGGATATTAGACCACACTATTGAGATGTACCCCTATAAGGATATTAGACTACACTATAGAGATGTACCCCTATAAGGATATTAGACACACTATTGAGATGTACCCCTAGAATGATATTAGACCAGATTATTGAGATGTACCCCTATAAGGATATTAGACACACTATTGTGATGTACCCCTAGAAGGATATTAGACTAGATTATTGAGATGTACCCCTATAAGGATATTAGACTAGACTATTGAGATGTACCCCTATAAGGATATTAGATTCACTATTGAGATGTACCCCTAGAAGGATATTAGACCAGACTATTGAGATGTACCCCTAGAAGGATATTAGACCACACTATTGAGATGTGGCCCTAGAAGGATATTAGACTAGATTATTGAGATGTTCCCCTAGTAGGATGTAAGACTACACTATTGAGATGTACCCCAGAAGGATATTAGACCAGATTATTGAGATGTACCCCTAGAATGATATTAGACCAGATTATTGAGATGTACCCCTATAAGGATATTAGCCCGGATTATTGAGATGTACCCCTATAAGGATATTAGACACACTATTGAGATGTACCCCTAGAAGGATATTAGACCAGATTATTGAGATGTACCCCTAGAAGGATATTAGACTAGACTATTGAGATGTACCCCTAGAAGGATATTAGACCAGATTATTGAGATGTACCCCTATAAGGATATTAGACTAGACTATTGAGATGCACCCCTGGAAGGATATTAGACCAGATTATTGAGATGTACCCCTAGAAGGATATTAGACCAGATTATTGAGATGTACCCCTAGAATGATATTAGACCAGATTATTGAGATGTACCCCTATAAGGATATTAGACCAGATTATTGAGATGTACCCCTAGAAGGATATTAGACCAGATTATTGAGATGTACCCCTAGAATGATATTAGACCAGATTATTGAGATGTACCCCTAGAAGGATATTAGACTAGATTATTGAGATGTACCCCTAGAAGGATATTAGATACACTATTGAGATGTACCCCTAGAAGGATATTAGACCACACTATTGAGATGTACCCCTATAAGGATATTAGACACACTATTGAGATGGACCCCTAGAAGGATATTAGATTCACTATTGAGATTTACCCCTAGAAGGATATTAGACTAGATTATTGAGATTTACCCCTAGAAGGATATTAGACACACTATTGAGATGTACCCCTAGAAGGATATTAGACCAGATTATTGAGATGTACCCCTATAATGATATTAGACACACTATTGAGATGTACCCCTAGAAGGATATTAGACACACTATTGAGATGTACCCCTAGAAGGATATTAGTGACACTATTGAGATGTACCCCTAGAAGGATATTAGACACACTATTGAGATGTACCCCTAGAAGGATATTAGACCAGATTATTGAGATGTACCCCTATAAGGATATTAGACCACACTATTGAGATGTACCCCTAGAAGGATATTAGACTAGATTATTGAGATGTACGCCTAGAAGGATATTAGACTAGATTATTGAGATGTACCCCTATAAGGATATTAGACCAGATTATTGAGATGTAACCCTAGAAGGATATTAGACCACACTATTGAGATGTACCCCCAGAAGGATATTAGACTAGATTATAGAGATGTACCCCTAGAAGGATATTAGACTAGATTATTGAGATGTACCCCTAGAAGGATATTAGACTAGATCATTGAGATGTACCCCTAGAAGGATATTAGACCAGATTATTGAGATGTACCCCTAGAAGGATATTAGACCACACTATTGAGATGTACCCCTATAAGGATATAAGACTAGACTATTGAGATGTACCCCCTAGAATGATATTAGACCAGATTATTGAGATGTACCCCTAAAAGGATATTAGACTAGACTATTGTGATGTACCCCTAGAAGGATATTAGACTAGATTATTGAGATGTACCCCTATAAGGATATTAGACTAGACTATTGAGATGTACCCCTATAAGGATATTAGAATCACTATTGAGATGTACCCCTAGAAGGATATTAGACCAGACTATTGAGATGTACCCCTAGAAGGATATTAGACCACACTATTGAGATGTGGCCCTAGAAGGATAATAGACTAGATTATTGAGATGTTCCCCTAGTAGGATGTAAGACTACACTATTGAGATGTACCCCAGAAGGATATTAGACCAGATTATTGAGATGTACCCCTAGAATGATATTAGACCAGATTATTGAGATGTACCCCTAGAAGGATATTAGCCCGGATTATTGAGATGTACCCCTATAAGGATATTAGACACACTATTGAGATGTACCCCTAGAAGGATATTAGACCAGATTATTGAGATGTACCCCTAGAAGGATATTAGACTAGACTATTGAGATGTACCCCTAGAAGGATATTAGACCAGATTATTGAGATGTACCCCTATAAGGATATTAGACTAGACTATTGAGATGCACCCCTGGAAGGATATTAGACCAGATTATTGAGATGTACCCCTAGAAGGATATTAGACCAGATTATTGAGATGTACCCCTAGAATGATATTAGACCAGATTATTGAGATGTACCCCTATAAGGAAATTAGACCAGATTATTGAGATGTACCCCTAGAAGGATATTAGACCAGATTATTGAGATGTACCCCTAGAATGATATTAGACCAGATTATTGAGATGTACCCCTAGAAGGATATTAGACTAGATTATTGAGATGTACCCCTAGAAGGATATTAGATACACTATTGAGATGTACCCCTAGAAGGATATTAGACCACACTATTGAGATGTACCCCTATAAGGATATTAGACACACTATTGAGATGTACCCCTAGAAGGATATTAGATTCACTATTGAGATTTACCCCTAGAAGGATATTAGACTAGATTATTGAGATGTACCCCTAGAAGGATATTAGACACACTATTGAGATGTACCCCTATAAGGATATTAGACACACTATTGAGATGTACCCCTAGAAGGATATTAGATTCTCTATTGAGATTTACCCCTAGAAGGATATTAGACTAGATTATTGAGATGTACCCCTAGAAGGATATTAGACACACTATTGAGATGTACCCCTAGAAGGATATTAGACCAGATTATTGAGATGTACCCCTATAATGATATTAGACACACTATTGAGATGTACCCCTAGAAGGATATTAGACACACTATTGAGATGTACCCCTAGAAGGATAATAGTGACACTATTGAGATGTACCCCTAGAAGGATATTAGACACACTATTGAGATGTACCCCTAGAAGGATATTAGACCAGATTATTGAGATGTACCCCTATATGGATATTAGACCACACTATTGAGATGTACCCCTAGAAGGATATTAGACTAGATTATTGAGATGTACCCCTAGAAGGATATTAGACTAGATTATTGAGATGTACCCCTATAAGGATATTAGACCAGATTATTGAGATGTAACCCTAGAAGGATATTAGACCACACTATTGAGATGTACCCCCAGAAGGATATTAGACTAGATTATAGAGATGTACCCCTAGAAGGATATTAGACTAGATTATTGAGATGTACCCCTATAAGGATATTAGACTAGATTATTGAGATGTACCCCTATAAGGATATTAGACCACACTATTGAGATGTACCCCTAGAAGGAAATTAGACTAGATTATTGAGATGTACGCCTAGAAGGATATTAGACTAGATTATTGAGATGTACCCCTATAAGGATATTAGACCAGATTATTGAGATGTAACCCTAGAAGGATATTAGACCACACTATTGAGATGTACCCCCAGAAGGATATTAGACTAGATTATAGAGATGTACCCCTAGAAGGATATTAGACTAGATTATTGAGATGTACCCCTAGAAGGATATTAGACTAGATTATTGAGATGTACCCCTATAAGGATATTAGACTAGATTATTGAGATGTACCCCTAGAAGGATATTAGACCAGATTATTGAGATGTACCCCTAGAAGGATATTAGACCACACTATTGAGATGTACCCCTATAAGGATATTAGACTAGACTATTGAGATGTACCCCCTAGAATGATATTAGACCAGATTATTGAGATGTACCCCTAGAAGGATATTAGACTAGACTATTGTGATGTACCCCTAGAAGGATATTAGACTAGATTATTGAGATGTACCCCTATAAGGATATTAGACTAGACTATTGAGATGTACCCCTATAAGGATATTAGAATCACTATTGAGATGTACCCCTATAAGGATATTAGACCAGACTATTGAGATGTACCCCTAGAAGGATATTAGACCACACTATTGAGATGTGGCCCTAGAAGGATATTAGACTAGATTATTGAGATGTTCCCCTAGTAGGATGTAAGACTACACTATTGAGATGTACCCCAGAAGGATATTAGACCAGATTATTGAGATGTACCCCTAGAATGATATTAGACCAGATTATTGAGATGTACCCCTATAAGGATATTAGCCCGGATTATTGAGATGTACCCCTATAAGGATATTAGACACACTATTGAGATGTACCCCTAGAAGGATATTAGACCAGATTATTGAGATGTACCCCTAGAAGGATATTAGACTAGACTATTGAGATGTACCCCTAGAAGGATATTAGACCAGATTATTGAGATGTACCCCTATAAGGATATTAGACTAGACTATTGAGATGCACCCCTGGAAGGATATTAGACCAGATTATTGAGATGTACCCCTAGAAGGATATTAGACCAGATTATTGAGATGTACCCCTAGAATGATATTAGACCAGATTATTGAGATGTACCCCTATAAGGATATTAGACCAGATTATTGAGATGTACCCCTAGAAGGATATTAGACCAGATTATTGAGATGTACCCCTAGAATGATATTAGACCAGATTATTGAGATGTACCCCTAGAAGGATATTAGACTAGATTATTGAGATGTACCCCTAGAAGGATATTAGACCACACTATTGAGATGTACCCCTATAAGGATATTAGACACACTATTGAGATGTACCCCTAGAAGGATATTAGATTCACTATTGAGATGTACCCCTAGAAGGATATTAGACTAGACTATTGAGATGTACCCCTAGAAGGATATTAGACCAGATTATTGAGATGTACCCCTATAAGGATATTAGACTAGACTATTGAGATGCACCCCTGGAAGGATATTAGACCAGATTATTGAGATGTACCCCTAGAAGGATATTAGACCAGATTATTGAGATGTACCCCTAGAATGATATTAGACCAGATTATTGAGATGTACCCCTATAAGGAAATTAGACCAGATTATTGAGATGTACCCCTAGAAGGATATTAGACCAGATTATTGAGATGTACCCCTAGAATGATATTAGACCAGATTATTGAGATGTACCCCTAGAAGGATATTAGACTAGATTATTGAGATGTACCCCTAGAAGGATATTAGATACACTATTGAGATGTACCCCTAGAAGGATATTAGACCACACTATTGAGATGTACCCCTATAAGGATATTAGACACACTATTGAGATGTACCCCTAGAAGGATATTAGATTCACTATTGAGATTTACCCCTAGAAGGATATTAGACTAGATTATTGAGATGTACCCCTAGAAGGATATTAGACACACTATTGAGATGTACCCCTATAAGGATATTAGACACACTATTGAGATGTACCCCTAGAAGGATATTAGATTCTCTATTGAGATTTACCCCTAGAAGGATATTAGACTAGATTATTGAGATGTACCCCTAGAAGGATATTAGACACACTATTGAGATGTACCCCTAGAAGGATATTAGACCAGATTATTGAGATGTACCCCTATAATGATATTAGACACACTATTGAGATGTACCCCTAGAAGGATATTAGACACACTATTGAGATGTACCCCTAGAAGGATAATAGTGACACTATTGAGATGTACCCCTAGAAGGATATTAGACACACTATTGAGATGTACCCCTAGAAGGATATTAGACCAGATTATTGAGATGTACCCCTATATGGATATTAGACCACACTATTGAGATGTACCCCTAGAAGGATATTAGACTAGATTATTGAGATGTACCCCTAGAAGGATATTAGACTAGATTATTGAGATGTACCCCTATAAGGATATTAGACCAGATTATTGAGATGTAACCCTAGAAGGATATTAGACCACACTATTGAGATGTACCCCCAGAAGGATATTAGACTAGATTATAGAGATGTACCCCTAGAAGGATATTAGACTAGATTATTGAGATGTACCCCTATAAGGATATTAGACTAGATTATTGAGATGTACCCCTATAAGGATATTAGACCACACTATTGAGATGTACCCCTAGAAGGAAATTAGACTAGATTATTGAGATGTACGCCTAGAAGGATATTAGACTAGATTATTGAGATGTACCCCTATAAGGATATTAGACCAGATTATTGAGATGTAACCCTAGAAGGATATTAGACCACACTATTGAGATGTACCCCCAGAAGGATATTAGACTAGATTATAGAGATGTACCCCTAGAAGGATATTAGACTAGATTATTGAGATGTACCCCTAGAAGGATATTAGACTAGATTATTGAGATGTACCCCTATAAGGATATTAGACTAGATTATTGAGATGTACCCCTAGAAGGATATTAGACCAGATTATTGAGATGTACCCCTAGAAGGATATTAGACCACACTATTGAGATGTACCCCTATAAGGATATTAGACTAGACTATTGAGATGTACCCCCTAGAATGATATTAGACCAGATTATTGAGATGTACCCCTAGAAGGATATTAGACTAGACTATTGTGATGTACCCCTAGAAGGATATTAGACTAGATTATTGAGATGTACCCCTATAAGGATATTAGACTAGACTATTGAGATGTACCCCTATAAGGATATTAGAATCACTATTGAGATGTACCCCTATAAGGATATTAGACCAGACTATTGAGATGTACCCCTAGAAGGATATTAGACCACACTATTGAGATGTGGCCCTAGAAGGATATTAGACTAGATTATTGAGATGTTCCCCTAGTAGGATGTAAGACTACACTATTGAGATGTACCCCAGAAGGATATTAGACCAGATTATTGAGATGTACCCCTAGAATGATATTAGACCAGATTATTGAGATGTACCCCTATAAGGATATTAGCCCGGATTATTGAGATGTACCCCTATAAGGATATTAGACACACTATTGAGATGTACCCCTAGAAGGATATTAGACCAGATTATTGAGATGTACCCCTAGAAGGATATTAGACTAGACTATTGAGATGTACCCCTAGAAGGATATTAGACCAGATTATTGAGATGTACCCCTATAAGGATATTAGACTAGACTATTGAGATGCACCCCTGGAAGGATATTAGACCAGATTATTGAGATGTACCCCTAGAAGGATATTAGACCAGATTATTGAGATGTACCCCTAGAATGATATTAGACCAGATTATTGAGATGTACCCCTATAAGGATATTAGACCAGATTATTGAGATGTACCCCTAGAAGGATATTAGACCAGATTATTGAGATGTACCCCTAGAATGATATTAGACCAGATTATTGAGATGTACCCCTAGAAGGATATTAGACTAGATTATTGAGATGTACCCCTAGAAGGATATTAGACCACACTATTGAGATGTACCCCTATAAGGATATTAGACACACTATTGAGATGTACCCCTAGAAGGATATTAGATTCACTATTGAGATTTACCCCTAGAAGGATATTAGACTAGATTATTGAGATGTACCCCTAGAAGGATATTAGACACAGTATTGAGATGTACCCCTATAAGGATATTAGACACACTATTGAGATGTACCCCTAGAAGGATATTAGATTCTCTATTGAGATTTACCCCTAGAAGGATATTAGACTAGATTATTGAGATGTACCCCTAGAAGGATATTAGACACACTATTGAGATGTACCCCTAGAAGGATATTAGACCAGATTATTGAGATGTACCCCTATAATGATATTAGACACACTATTGAGATGTACCCCTAGAAGGATATTAGACACACTATTGAGATGTACCCCTAGAAGGATAATAGTGACACTATTGAGATGTACCCCTAGAAGGATATTAGACACACTATTGAGATGTACCCCTAGAAGGATATTAGACCAGATTATTGAGATGTATCCCTATATGGATATTAGACCACACTATTGAGATGTACCCCTAGAAGGATATTAGACTAGATTATTGAGATGTACCCCTAGAAGGATATTAGACCAGATTATTGAGATGTAACCCTAGAAGGATATTAGACCACACTATTGAGATGTACCCCCAGAAGGATATTAGACTAGATTATAGAGATGTACCCCTAGAAGGATATTAGACTAGATTATTGAGATGTACCCCTATAAGGATATTAGACTAGATTATTGAGATGTACCCCTATAAGGATATTAGACTAGATTATTGAGATGTACCCCTAGAAGGATATTAGACCAGATTATTGAGATGTACCCCTAGAAGGATATTAGACCACACTATTGAGATGTACGCCTATAAGGATATTAGACTAGACTATTGAGATGTACCCCCTAGAATGATATTAGACCAGATTATTGAGATGTACCCCTAGAAGGATATTAGACTAGACTATTGTGATGTACCCCTAGAAGGATATTAGACTAGATTATTGAGATGTACCCCTATAAGGATATTAGACTAGACTATTGAGATGTACCCCTATAAGGATAATAGAGTCACTATTGAGATGTACCCCTAGAAGGATATTAGACCAGACTATTGAGATGTACCCCTAGAAGGATATTAGACCACACTATTGAGATGTGGCCCTAGAAGGATATTAGACTAGATTATTGAGATGTTCCCCTAGTAGGATGTAAGACTACACTATTGAGATGTACCCCAGAAGGATATTAGACCAGATTATTGAGATGTACCCCTAGAATGATATTAGACCAGATTATTGAGATGTACCCCTATAAGGATATTAGCCCGGATTATTGAGATGTACCCCTATAAGGATATTAGACACACTTTTGAGATGTACCCCTAGAAGGATATTAGACCAGATTATTGAGATGTACCCCTAGAAGGATATTAGACTAGACTATTGAGATGTACCCCTAGAAGGATATTAGACCAGATTATTGAGATGTACCCCTATAAGGATATTAGACTAGACTATTGAGATGCACCCCTGGAAGGATATTAGACCAGATTATTGAGATGTACCCCTAGAAGGATATTAGACCAGATTATTGAGATGTACCCCTAGAATGATATTAGACCAGATTATTGAGATGTACCCCTATAAGGATATTAGACCAGATTATTGAGATGTACCCCTAGAAGGATATTAGACCAGATTATTGAGATGTACCCCTAGAATGATATTAGACCAGATTATTGAGATGTACCCCTAGAAGGATATTAGACTAGATTATTGAGATGTACCCCTAGAAGGATATTAGATACACTATTGAGATGTACCCCTAGAAGGATATTAGACCACACTATTGAGATGTACGCCTATAAGGATATTAGACACACTATTGAGATGTACCCCTAGAAGGATATTAGACTAGACTATTGAGATGTACCCCTAGAAGGATATTAGACCGGATTATTGAGATGTAACCCTATAAGGATATTAGACTAGACTATTGAGATGCACCCCTGGAAGGATATTAGACCAGATTATTGAGATGTACCCCTAGAAGGATATTAGACCAGATTATTGAGATGTACCCCTAGAATGATATTAGACCAGATTATTGAGATGTACCCCTATAAGGATATTAGACCAGATTATTGAGATGTACCCCTAGAAGGATATTAGACCAGATTATTGAGATGTACCCCTAGAATGATATTAGACCAGATTATTGAGATGTACCCCTAGAAGGATATTAGACTAGATTATTGAGATGTACCCCTAGAAGGATATTAGATACACTATTGAGATGTACCCCTAGAAGGATATTAGACCACACTATTGAGATGTACCCCTATAAGGATATTAGACACACTATTGAGATGTACCCCTAGAAGGATATTAGATTCACTATTGAGATTTACCCCTAGAAGGATATTAGACTAGATTATTGAGATGTACCCCTAGAAGGATATTAGACACACTATTGAGATGTACCCCTAGAAGGATATTAGACCAGATTATTGAGATGTACCCCTATAATGATATTAGACACACTATTGAGATGTACCCCTAGAAGGATATTAGACACACTATTGAGATGTACCCCTAGAAGGATATTAGTGACACTATTGAGATGTACCCCTAGAAGGATATTAGACACACTATTGAGATGTACCCCTAGAAGGATATTAGACCAGATTATTGAGATGTACCCCTATAAGGATATTAGACCACACTATTGAGATGTACCCCTAGAAGGATATTAGTCTAGATTATTGAGATGTACCCCTAGAAGGATATTAGACTAGATTATTGAGATGTACCCCTATAAGGATATTAGACCAGATTATTGAGATGTAACCCTAGAAGGATATTAGACCACACTATTGAGATGTACCCCCAGAAGGATATTAGACTAGATTATAGAGATGTACCCCTAGAAGGATATTAGACTAGATTATTGAGATGTACCCCTAGAAGGATATTAGACTAGATTATTGAGATGTACCCCTATAACGATATTAGACTAGATTATTGAGATGTACCCCTAGAAGGATATTAGACCAGATTATTGAGATGTACCCCTAGAAGGATATTAGACCACACTATTGAGATGTACCCCTATAAGGATATTAGACTAGACTATTGAGATGTACCCCCTAGAATGATATTAGACCAGATTATTGAGATGTACCCCTAGAAGGATATTAGACTAGACTATTGAGATGTACCCCTAGAAGGATATTAGACCAGATTATTGAGATGTACCCCTAGAAGGATATTAGACCAGATTATTGAGATGTACCCCTAGAAGGATATTAGACTAGATTATTGAGATATACGCCTAGAAGGATATTAGACCAGATTATTGAGATGTACCCCTAGAATGATATTAGACTAGATTATTGAGATGTACCCCTAGAAGGATATTAGACCAGATTATTGAGATGTACCCCTAGAAGGATATTAGACCAGATTATTGAGATGTACCCCTAGAATGATATTAGACTAGATTATTGAGATGTACCCCTAGAAGGATTTTAGACTAGATTATTGAGATGTACCCCTATAAGGATATTAGACCAGATTATTGAGATGTACCCCTATAAGGATATTAGACCAGATTATTGAGATGTACCCCTAGAAGGATATTAGACCAGATTATTGAGATGTACCCCTAGAAGGATATTAGACCAGATTATTGAGATGTACCCCTATAAGGATATTAGACCAGATTATTGAGATGTACCCCTATAAGGATATTAGACCAGATTATTGAGATGTACCCCTAGAAGGATATTAGACCAGATTATTGAGATGTACCCCTAGAAGGATATTAGACTAGATTATTGAGATGTACCCCTATAACGATATTAGACTAGATTATTGAGATGTACCCCTAGAAGGATATTAGACCAGATTATTGAGATGTACCCCTAGAAGGATATTAGACCACACTATTGAGATGTACCCCTATAAGGATATTAGACTAGACTATTGAGATGTACCCCCTAGAATGATATTAGACCAGATTATTGAGATGTACCCCTAGAAGGATATTAGACTAGACTATTGAGATGTACCCCTAGAAGGATATTAGACCAGATTATTGAGATGTACCCCTAGAAGGATATTAGACCAGATTATTGAGATGTACCCCTAGAAGGATATTAGACTAGATTATTGAGATATACGCCTAGAAGGATATTAGACCAGATTATTGAGATGTACCCCTAGAATGATATTAGACTAGATTATTGAGATGTACCCCTAGAAGGATATTAGACCAGATTATTGAGATGTACCCCTAGAAGGATATTAGACCAGATTATTGAGATGTACCCCTAGAATGATATTAGACTAGATTATTGAGATGTACCCCTAGAAGGATTTTAGACTAGATTATTGAGATGTACCCCTATAAGGATATTAGACCAGATTATTGAGATGTACCCCTATAAGGATATTAGACCAGATTATTGAGATGTACCCCTAGAAGGATATTAGACCAGATTATTGAGATGTACCCCTAGAAGGATATTAGACCAGATTATTGAGATGTACCCCTATAAGGATATTAGACCAGATTATTGAGATGTACCCCTATAAGGATATTAGACCAGATTATTGAGATGTACCCCTAGAAGGATATTAGACCAGATTATTGAGATGTACCCCTAGAAGGATATTAGACCAGATTATTGAGATGTACCCCTAGAAGGATATTAGACTAGATTATTGAGATGTACCCCTATAAGGATATTAGACCAGATTATTGAGATGTACCCCTAGAAGGATATTAGACTAGATTATTGAGATGTACCCCTATAAGGATATTAGACCAGATTATTGAGATGTACCCCTATAAGGATATTAGACCAGATTATTGAGATGTACCCCTAGAAGGATATTAGACCAGATTATTGAGATGTACCCCTATAAGGATATTAGACCAGATTATTGAGATGTACCCCTATAAGGATATTAGACCAGATTATTGAGATGTACCCCTAGAAGGATATTAGACCAGATTATTGAGATGTACCCCTAGAAGGATATTAGACCAGATTATTGAGATGTACCCCTAGAAGGATTTTAGACCAGATTATTGAGATGTACCCCTAGAAGGATATTAGACCAGATTATTGAGATGTACCCCTAGAAGGATATTAGACCAGATTTTTGAGATGTACCCCTAGAAGGATATTAGACTAGATTATTGAGATGTACCCCCAGAAGGATATTAGACCAGATTATTGAGATGTACCCCTATAAGGATATTAGACCAGATTATTGAGATATACCCCTAGAAGGATATTAGACCATATTATTGAGATGTACCCCTAGAAGGATATTAGACCAGATTATTGAGATATACCCCTAGAAGGATATTAGACCAGATTATTGAGATGTACCCCTAGAAGGATATTAGACCAGATTATTGAGATGTACCCCTAGAAGGATATTAGATAACACTATTGAGATGTACCCCTAGAAGGATATTAGACACACTATTGAGATGTACCGCTAGAAGGATATTAGACCACACTATTGAGATGTACCCCTAGAAGGATATTAGACACACTATTGAGATGTACCCCTATAAGGATATTAGACCAGATTATTGAGATGTACCCCTAGAAGCATATTAGACCAGATTATTGAGATGTACCCCTAGAAGGATATTAGACCAGACTATTGAGATGTACCCCTAGAAGGATATTAGACCAGATTATTGAGATGTACCCCTAGAATGATATTAGACCAGATTATTCAGATGTACCCCTAGAAGGATATTAGACCAGATTATTGAGATGTACCCCTGGAAGGATATTAGACTACACTATTGAGATGTACCCCTAGAAGGATATTAGACTATACGATTGAGATGTACCCCTAGAAGGATATTAGACCAGATTATTGAGATGTGCCCCTAGAAGGATATTAGACCAGATTATTGAGATGTACACCTAGAAGGATATTAGACCAAATTATTGAGATGTGCCCCTATAAGGATATTAGACTAGATTATTGAGATGTACCCCTAGAAGGCTATTAGACCAGATTATTGAGATGTACCCCTGGAAGGATATTAGACTAGATTATTGAGATATACCCCTAGAAGGATATTAGACACACTATTGAGATGTACCCCAGAAGGACATTAGACCAGACTATTGAGATGTACCCCTAGAAGGATATTAGACCAGATTATTGAGATGTACCCCTATACGGATATTAGACTAGATTTTTTTGATGTACCCCTAGAAGGGCATTAGACCAGATTATTGAGATGTACCCCTACAAGGATATTAGACACACTATTGAGATGTACCCCTAGAAGGTTATTAGACACACTATTGAGATGTACCCCAGAAGGACATTAGACCAGATTATTGAGATGTACCCCTATAAGGATATTAGACTAGATTATTGAGATGTACCCCTAGAATGAGATTAGACCAAATTATTCAGATGTACCCCTAGAAGGATATTAGACCAGATTATTGAGATGTACCCCTGGAAGGATGTTAGACTAGATTATTGAGATGTACCCCTAGAAGGATATTAGACCAGATTATTGAGATGCACCCCTATAAGGATATTAGACACACTATTGAGATGTACCCCTAGAAGGATATTAGACTAGATTATTGAGATGTACCCCTAGAAGGATATTAGACTAGATTTTTTTGATGTACCCCTAGAAGGATATTAGACCAGATTATTGAGATGCACCCCTATAAGGATATTAGACACACTATTGAGATGCACCCCTACAAGGATATTAGATACACTATTGAGATGTACCCCTAGAAGGATATTAGACCACACTATTGAGATGTACCCCTATAAGGATATTAGACTAGATTATTGAGATGTACCCCTATAAGGATATTAGACACACTATTGAGATGTACCCCTAGAAGGATATTAGACCACACTATTGAGATGTACCCCTATAAGGATATTAGACTAGATTATTGAGATGTACCCCTATAAGGATATTAGACACACTATTGAGATGTACCCCTAGAAGGATATTAGACTAGATTATTGAGATGTACCCCTGGAAGGATATTAGACTACACTATTGAGATGTACCTCTAGAAGGATATTAGACTACACTATTGAGATGTATCCCTAGAAGGATATTAGACACACTATTGAGATGTACCCCTAGAAGGATATTAGACACACTATTGAGATGTACCCCTAGAAGGATATTAGACTAGATTATTGAGATGTACCCCTAGAAGGATATTAGACTAGATTGTTTTGATGTACCCCTAGAAGGATATTAGACCAGATTATTGAGATGCACCCCTGTAAGGATATTAGACACACTATTGAGATGCACCCCTACAAGGATATTAGACACACTATTGAGATGTACCCCTAGAAGGATATTAGACCACACTATTGAGATGTACCCCTATAAGGATATTAGACCAGATTATTGAGATGCACCCCTATAAGGATATTAGACACA
>NW_026602513.1:0-15875 GCF_029448725.1 Salvelinus fontinalis | reverse complement strand
CCTCCCTTGTCTCTCTCTTCCTCCTCTTCCCTCCTCCTCCCTGGTCTCTCTCTTCCCTCCTCCTCCCTGGTCTCTCTCTTCCCTCTCTTCCCTCCTCCCTGGTCCCTCTCTTCCCTCTCTTCCCTCCTCCTCCCTGGTCTATCTCTTCATCTTCTTCCCTCCACCTCCCTTGTCTCTCTCTTCCTCCTCTTCCCTCCTCCTCCCTGGTCTATCTCTTCATCTTCTTCCCTCCTCCTCCATAGTCCCTCTCTTCATCCTCTTCCCTCCTCCATGGTCTCTCTGTTCCCTCTCTTCCCTCCTCCTCCCTGGTCTCTCTCTTCATCTTCTTCCCTCCTCCTCCCTGGTCTCTCTCTTCCCTCTCTTCCCTCCTCCCTGGTCCCTCTCTTACCTCTCTTCCCTCCTCCTCCATAGTCCCTCTCTTCCTCCTCTTCCCTCCTCCTCCCTGGTCTCTCTCTTCCCTCTCTTCCCTCCTCCCTGGTCCCTCTCTTACCTCTCTTCCCTCCTCCTCCATAGTCCCTCTCTTCATCCTCTTCCCTCCTCCATGGTCTCTCTGTTCCCTCTCTTCCCTCCTCCTCCCTGGTCTCTCTCTTCATCTTCTTCCCTCCTCCTCCCTGGTCTCTCTCTTCCCTCTCTTCCCTCCTCCCTGGTCCCTCTCTTACCTCTCTTCCCTCCTCCTCCATAGTCCCTCTCTTCATCTTCTTCCCTCCTCCTCCCTGGTCTCTCTCTTCCCTCTCTTCCCTCCTCCCTGGTCCCTCTCTTACCTCTCTTCCCTCCTCCTCCCTGGTCTCTCTCTTCATCTTCTTCCCTCCTCCTCCCTGGTCTCTCTCTTCCCTCTCTTCCCTCCTCCCTGGTCCCTCTCTTACCTCTCTTCCCTCCTCCTCCATAGTCCCTCTCTTCATCCTCTTCCCTCCTCCATGGTCTCTCTGTTCCCTCCTCTTCCCTCCTCCTCCCTGGTCTCTCTCTTCCTTCCTCCTCCCTGGTCTCTCCCTTCCTCTTCCCTCCTCCTCCCTGGTCTCTCTCTTCCTCTTCTCTCATCCTCCCTGGTCCCTCCTCTTCCCTCCTCCTCCCTGGTCTCTCTCTTCCCTCCTCCCTGGTCTCTTTCTTCCTCCTTTTCCCTCCTCCTCCCTGGTCTCTATCTTCTTCCTCTTCCTTCCTCCTCCCTGGTCTCTCTCTTCCTCTTCTCTCCTCCTCCCTGGTCCCTCTCTTCCCTCTCTTCCTTTCTCTTCCCTGGTCTCTCTCTTCCTCCTCTTCCCTGCATTTCATCTCAATTACACTTTTAATTACATTAATTAAAGCCATTACTCACTAAAGTGGATCAATCTACTGCAGGTGGGGATTTAAACCACAAAAAAATCCACTGATTGATACTTGGGACGTCCCTACCCCATTGAAGTTTACATTTAAAATGGTTACGGTAAGGGTTAAGGTTAGGGCTACAGTATGTAAGGGTTAAGTTTATGGTTAAGGTTACGGTAAAGGTAGGGGTAGGGGTTAGGGTTTATGGTAGGGATGTTCCAAAGATCCCGGATAGCACTAACCATCCCTTCGCGTTGATTTATTCTGGACGCTACATATTTTGATCAGTTTGTTTCTACTAGAGCTCTTTTGATCTGCTCACTAGTCTGGAGGCTACATCTTTTGATCGGCTTGAGCTCTTTTGATGATGTTGACAAAATAATAGTAGGGACAGTTATAATTTACATAAAATAATGAAATACTAAAAGTCGTAGAATATCAAAATAAAATAAAACTGCATTGAAAAAAAAGTCACAATACTTATTTCAACTTTGCAGAAAAATTCAAAAAAAAAAAAAAAAAAACTTCCCCCACCACGTTCCATGTGTCACTGCAGGTGTCACCTTGGGAAGACCCTGTGAAAATCAGTAATGTGGCTGTTTGGCAGAGACTGGTCCGGAACAGAGGGCCCTCTACATCTGGGATTTCTCCCATTCCCAAAGGGAACACCACCTACATGCAGGAAAACTGTCCTATTTTATGTGAAAAAGAGTACAAAATGCGACACATTAATTGAATTTGTGGTATTCCCAATCCCAGAATTCATAGAAACGATGTTTAAATAGAAACATCTGCTTCTGAGCATTTCAAACAGTGTATCCCCTTAACCCTGTATCACCTTTAATCCTGTATCCCCTTTAACCCTGTATCAGCTTTAACACTGTATCCCCTTTACCCCTGTATCCCCTTTAATCCCGTATCCCCTTTAATCCTGTATCACCTTTAACCCTGTATCCCCTTTAACCCTGTATCCCCTTTAACGCTGTATCCCCTTTAATCCTGTATCCCCTTTAACCCTGTATCAGCTTTAACACTGTATCCCCTTTAACCCTGTATCACCTTTAACCCTGTATCCCCTTTAACCCTGTATCCCCTTTAATCCTGTATCCCCTTTAATCCTGTATCCCCTTTAATCCTGTATCCCCTTTACCCCTGTATCCCCTTTAACCCCGTATCACCTTTAACCCTGTATCCCCTTTAACCCTGTATCCCCTTTAATCCTGTATCCCCTTTAACCCTGTATCACCTTTACACCTGTATCCCCTTTACCCCTGTATCCCCTTTAATCCTGTATCACCTTTAACCCTGTATCACCTTTAACCCTGTATCTCCTTTAAACCTGTATCCCCTTTAAATTAACCCTGTATCCCCTTTAACCCTGTATCCCCTTTACAACTGTATCCCCTTTAACCCTGTATCCACTTTAACCCTGTATCACCTTTACACCTGTATTTTAATCCTGTATCCCCTTTAACCCTGTATCCCCTTTAACGCTGTATCCCCTTTAATCCTGTATCCCCTTTAACCCTGTATCAGCTTTAACACTGTATCCCCTTTAACCCTGTATCACCTTTAACCCTGTATCCCCTTTAACCCTGTATCCCCTTTAATCCTGTATCCCCTTTAATCCTGTATCCCCTTTAATCCTGTATCCCCTTTACCCCTGTATCCCCTTTAACCCCGTATCACCTTTAACCCTGTATCCCCTTTAACCCTGTATCCCCTTTAATCCTGTATCCCCTTTAACCCTGTATCACCTTTACACCTGTATCCCCTTTACCCCTGTATCCCCTTTAATCCTGTATCACCTTTAACCCTGTATCACCTTTAACCCTGTATCTCCTTTAAACCTGTATCCCCTTTAAATTAACCCTGTATCCCCTTTAACCCTGTATCCCCTTTACAACTGTATCCCCTTTAACCCTGTATCCACTTTAACCCTGTATCACCTTTACACCTGTATTTTAATCCTGTATCCCCTTTAAGCCTGTATCCCTTTTACTCCTGTATCCCCTTTACACCTGTATCCCCTTTAACAGTGTATCACCTTTACACCTGTATCCCCTTTACTCCTGTATCCCCTTTACACCTGTATCCCCTTTAACGGTGTATCACCTTTACACCTGTATCCCCTTTAACGGTGTATCCCCTTTACACCTGTATCCCCTTTAACGGTGTATCCCCTTTACACCTGTATCCCCTTTACACCTGTATCCCCTTTAACGGTGTATCACCTTTACACCTGTATCCCCCATTTACTTCTGTATCCCCTTTACTCCTGTATCGCCTTTACACCTGTATATCCTTTAAGCCTGTATCCCTTTAATCCTGTATCTCCTTTAAGCCTGTATCCCTTTTAATCCTGTATCCCCTTTAAACCTGTATCCCTTTTAATCCTGTATCCCCTTTAAGCCTGTATCCCTTTTAAACCTGTATCCCCTTTAAACCTGTATCCCTTTTAATCCTGTATCCCCTTTAAGCCTGTATCCCTTTTAATCCTGTATCCCCTTTAAGCCTGCATCCCCTTTAAGCCTGTATCCCCTTTACGCTTGTATCTCCTTTAACCCTGTATCACCTTTAATCCTGTATCCCCTTTAAGCCTGTATCCCTTTTAATCCTGTATCCCCTTTAAGCCTGTATCCCTTTTAATCCTGTATCCACATTTAACCTTGTATCCCCTTTAACTCTGTATATCATTTAAACTGCTGTACAATACTCCTGTGTATGAAGAAATACCAATGTAAATACTATGATAACCGCTAACCAAAAATATGTTACGGATAGCATATTTGACTCATCCATCATATTATCAGACAGTGCCAGACTTTACAGTAGCCAACCCTGGAACCACAGTTCTTAGAGTAGCATTTCATCCTTCAGCATTCGATGCCTTGCTGAGGAAACTGGGTCAGTGAGAGCCATAATGGTATCATCAGAGCAGCAAACCACTGAACCGTTCTCTCTGCTTCAATGTCCCACAATCTCATCTCTAATAGTACTTACTTTGGGCCTTACATTCCTGTACTCTCTACTTCCTTCCATCTCCATCTCTCACTCCATCTCCCCCCCTTTGCTCTCTTTCCTATATTGCCCTCACCAATGAACGGACACACACACACACACACACACACACACATCCTGCGTGTTCTCTCCCACTCTTCCACCTCACACAAAATTCCCCATTTTTTCCCTCTCTCACCCCCCTGCTCTCTCTCTCTCTTTCCACCTCTCTTTTTTCCCATCTCACCCCCCTGCCCTCTCTCTCTCTTCTCCTTTCCCTCTCTCTTGTCTCTCCTGAAAGAGCAGAGACATTGTCAGGGTCTTTACGAGTGCATTTCATGAGTGGGTGAATGTTGGAGAAAAAAATCTCTCCTTGACACGGCACAATGAAGGCCAGCTGAGGGTCAGGGTCCTCTCGGAACTAGAATGAGCTACTCACATGCTGCCCGCCCCAGATCAGAACTACTAGACTGGGAGAGCTGTGGGAATTTACAGTCCTAGACTTACGCTGCCTTTCCTCCTCCTCCTAATCTTCTCCTCACAGTGCCTACAAAAACTAGCAGGCAGCATCTCTTTCAGAGATGTCCTTCAGGACATTTGTTACATTTATCTATCATTTATTTAAAGTAAACAACACAAAAATTGCATGTGGAATTACAAGCGGCATTATTCCAAACTGTCTATACAAGCGTTCATTTTGTGCACTGTAGGTGTGCGATTAGAAGTGGAAAATGTCTGCCATACTATATCAACGATGTAGCACCCTCACCAAATTTTGCCACATCGCTAATTCAATTAGCATACTTTACCATAATCAAATGACCTCCAACCCCAAAGTGCACTACTGTAAGAGTAGTCTAGTCTAACCAGTCAGGTTGTTTTCTACAACCACTACAAAGCATCTAACCCCACCAGGCATCCAACTCCTGAAGCCCTACAGCAATGCCAGAACGTAACACAGGGAAGATCAATAGAGTGACGATCATATGGACCATCCCCTAGTGAAGCAGTGACATGGTAATGCACTTGGACAAATGGCCGTCTCGTCCTAAACACGCCTCACACATATCCTGAGCACTTTGACCTCGGGGAGCCGTCACCAGCATTCATTCTACCATCTAGAGATTCCATTCCTCAAAATAGCCACTGGAACCAATAAGCTGTCCACTGACATTAAAATTCACTCTTTCAAAGCCTTGTGTATTATTGATGAACCAAATGAAAGTTCAAGTTGATTAGCGCTAGGGTTTCCTGATGTGATGGAGGATGGTCCTTAGGGGGTAACATGGGGTAACAGCAACTCAACTCACATGATGCATTAGAGACCTAACGTTGAATAAATCTGAATGTATAACCTTCCTACTAGTCCTACAAAATACAATTCATCATTGTGCACTAATGGTGACATCGTCATTCCTCCTGAAGTATCCGGTAATGATCTAAGAGGAGTCTACATGAGCTAGGTGTTTCCAAAGCCAACCGCTTTGGAACACAAATTCAGTACTTTGTAGTTTCCAATACTTCACGTTTTCAGTTTGGAAGTGTCTGCAAAGCCTTCTCTGTTTAGTAGAATATCATGCTCTGGGTCTAGCCTAAGCCAGGGCTCCACTTCTCATCCTTCTTCCTTTAGCCACAGCAGGCAGGGAGGTAGAAAACTTCCGTACCGACAGCTCAGGATAACTTTGAGGCTATTTCCTGGACGATTGTTGTGTTTGTAGCAGAACAGGCAAAATCCCTCAGTGGACCTCTGATCCTCCGTATCTGTCCGGAAGCCCTTCCAAACAGGGCCTCATCTTTCCCTGGACAGTAATTAACAAGGATTACACGGGGGTTCTATCTGTGGAGCCCCGGCCGGGCCCCTAAGAGCCCTTCCATTTAAACCTGTGTGTTGTGAGATTAGCAGTGGCTGTAGGTGCCGTGGCCCAGCTTATTGAACACCTGCTCCACTTTTCACAGCTAGTCCTTCTGACTGACACTTTCTTCTGACACGTCAGGAGATAAAGGCTGGTGCTGGCTGCTCGGTAGCTGGGTTATATAACCAAGTAACCACTGTGATTTCACACTGTCGCGTCACCAACAGGAAGGCTATTGTCTGTTCCGTTTGGTCCGTTGGGCTCTGTTCTTAGTCAATAACACAGATAATTGCAAGCGGTTCTGCTCAATCGAAGCCCACAACCGGTGCAGTAAAGGAAGCAGTGCTATGCAGAGTAAAACCTGTGCACAAGAAGGAGCTCCATCTGTTAGAATTTATCGGCAGTGCTTACCTAGCAAAAAAATAAGCATTTTACCTCACAGAACAATAAATAAACAATATTATCATCTCATCCTGTGATGTAATATAATCAAACGCCCACAGCTCATTGGCCCCTTTCCACCAGATCTTTTTATCCTAATGATTAAATACTTATCTTTTACAACGGTCGTCTGCAAATGCCTTTATTCAATATGATATCTCATTCTCTATAAAAAAAAAAACTTCACCACTCTGACTGTTTAAGAAGTACCATCTCGGATTCCGTTTCCACAGCAACTGGCTGGCATTCTAATTGACGACATCGTGATGGTGATCGCCCACTTCCTTTTCCTTCACATAAGACTTAAGCGACGATGTCATCGCTCCGATGGCAGTGGTTTGGTTCTCCTCCACAGCACACGAGTGGGAGGACGGGTGTGCTGTCCCTATATTAACCCCCCCTACCTCCCCAACCCTCCATCATCCTGTCTGTATACACTTAATAATGAGGGAGAGGTAAAAAGGGAGCTGAGATGGAGACAAAGAGAGACTGTATAGAGAGACTAAGAGAGAGTAACAAAAAGGAATTTACTGAGAGGGAAAGAAGAAAGGAGAAGAGGAAAGGAGAGTATGGAGAGAGCTTTTGTTCTTATCCCCCCGTCACACTGCTCTTAACCTTCTCCTCCAGCTCCCTCAACACCACGACCAGTGAAGGGTTTTCTCCTTACTAAGCGCACTAAGGCCATCTTGTTAAGGCTTTCGTCTAATGGTCTCTCCCGCTCGCTCCCAAGTCTTAATTAAAAGCGACGTCTTCCCAGACGGCTGCAGGCGAAAACCCTCAGCGAGTCCACTCAGTGTCACCTTGTTACCCGTGTAAAAGGTTCAGATGGGTCCTGGAGACAGGGACAGCGGGAGGAAATGTATTCATAGTGCCACAGTTTTCTTCCCTGCTGCACTCTTCTCCTCTCTCTTCTCTCCTTCTCCTCCTCACCGATTCAAGTTTCACCATGTAGCTCTCTCAAACATGTACAGTATCACTGCTTCGGTTACTTGGGTTTGAAGGAACCCGAATGAACTGCACAGAGGTATTACAGCGTACGGTTACAACACAATTATAAAGAAACAGTGCTGTTCACTAACTCAATGTTTATGTAATATGTCTTCGATTGAAATAACCCATCATCCAAACACTTTTTTTATGTTGCGGTTGAGATTGCTCCATGGAGCCTTCAGCGTTGTTGGCATATCTATGCTAGCAGAACAGAACTCTGTAGCTGGATAGATAATGAACCGTCTAGTGGTACCGCCTCCCAAGCCCAGAGGCATTTGAGAGCCGTGTCAAAGAGCTGAATGTCATGTATACAACCAGGAAGAGGTACATGGCTGCATCCTGTCGACCCAATTAGTTTGCCCTCCATACAGTCACTGCTGGAGTCTGGAAGGAGGTCAAGGAACATCAACATGAACACTATTGTAACCCAGGAGACAATCCTGTAAAATGCACACCGTGGGACGGGTATGTTAATATTGGGTATATTTGCAGTATTCATTTGTTGGGGTAAGACACTGTCTAGAGAACCAATAAAGCTGGAATAATGACAAAGTAAACTCATACTTATACCGAATAGACAATATTACAGCTTTCATTCTAATAGCGTGTACCTTTGGGATCCCTGTTAGTTAGATTTAGCTCTCCCTGAGGGTCAGAGGCACTGAGCTTTAAGTTTATTGCTGATGTAAATCATATTGGTGCGTCTGATTCAGTTCAGTTCCACAGAGAGATAAATAGGGCCACTAAGGACCTGTCAGTCGCACCAGTCCATCACTACCACCGCCACCATCAACGTTCATCATTCATTCATCCAACCACTCATATATTTGTTTAATCCAATTAATTGTTAGCTCTATTTGGTTAGATTCCCCCTGTTTTATTTATCCCACAGTCAATAATCTGCTTGCTTAGCTAGTCAGAGTATGCCCACTGTGTGTTGGCTAGAATTAGGTTATTATGATTCCCCTTTATGCTGCGGTGGGCCTTTGATTGAATAATCCTTTGCATATTGTAGCATTACAGGGGGTTCAGATCCTAATGGCTCGGGGTAATCCAGATGTTGGCTGAGACTTGGTTTCCTGCCCACACCGAGCGACAGGGGAGGCGAGTGTCAACAATTGGTGGAGAATGCAGGCTACACTAGTGAAGACTGTGTCCAACCTTATACAGCAATGGAGAGTAGGACTTTCACCCTCTATTTGACCTATATATTCTACCATCTACCTCTACTCTCTCCTCTTAGAGTGGTCTACAGCAGTGTTTCCCAACTCCGGTCCTCCAGTTCCCCCAACAGCACACGTTGTTGTTGTAGACCCAGACAAAAACACCTGGTTCAACTTGTCAAGGGGTTGAGGATTATTGACAAGTAGAATCAGGTGTGCTTGTCCGGGGTACTGGAGGACTGGAGTTGGGAAACACTGATCTACAGTGTATTGCTCTGTTCTCCAAATGTAATCGCTGTCTATACACCAATGCATGGGTGTACTTCTTGAGTGTACTTCTTGAGTGTACTTTGAGGACAAAACAAATGACACTTCACTTGCTCAACTAAAGCAGAATGCTGTCATCATAATGCTGATGATAAACGTACCACTGTTTTAACTGAGGATGAATGGAAGTGGTGTTGACTTGTGGTGTTCTATTTGAACCTCTTACTGAAGAGAGTGGCCGGTCAACTCCTCACTTTGTTTAAAGAGCTCCAGTCGTGACATGGTGGGCAAACACAGTTCAGTGTCATTAAGCAAACATGCCCAGCGGAGGGTCTGTGATCTCCCTCCCAGTTGATGTTGTATATCGAATAAGATCACACACAGTGGCTTCAGAAAGTCTTCACACCCCTTCACTTTTCCAAATGTTGTTGTGTTACAGCCTGAACTGAATTTAAAATTCATTAAATTGACATTTTGTGGCACTGGCCTACACACAATACCCCTTAATGTCAAAGTGGAATAATGTTTCTACACATTTTTACACATTAATAAAAAAATGTAAAACTGAAATGTCTTAAGTCAATGAGCATTCAACTTCTTTGTTATGGCTAACCTAAATGTGTCACATAAGTTGCATGGACACACTCTGTGTGCAATAATAATGTTTAACATGATTTTTGAATGACTACCTCATCTCTGTACTCCACACATACAATTATCTGTAAGGTCCCTCAGTCGAGCAGTGTATTTCAAACACAGATTCAACCACAAAGACCAGGGAGGTTTTCCAATACCTCACAAAGCAAACATTGAACATCCCTTTGAGCATGGTGAAGTTATTAATTACACTTTGAATTGTGTATCAATACACCAAGTCACAACATAGTGTAATGAATACTCAGGGAGAAAAAGGTGTAGATTCACACACAAAATGCAGCAGATGTTTATTAAGCCTTTGCAGAAGGCAGGAATCGTGGTCACAGGCAGGCAACGGTCAAACACAGGTAGACAGTCAAAACAAACAATACCTCTCAACCATAGAAACAGAATGAACTGAACTCCATAGGGAGCTGATGAGACCAGGTGAGAAACGAACACAGGTGAAATCAATGAACAAAAATGAAAGACAGGGCTACGTTCCAGAACACAACGAAACAGGGCTACGTTCCAGAACACAAAGAAACAAAGCTACGTTCTAGAACACAAAGAAACAGGGCTACGTTCCAGAACACAAAGAAACAAGGCTACGTTCTAGAACACAACGAAACAGGGCTACGTTCCAGAACACAAAGAAACAAAGCTACGTTCTAGAACACAAAGAAACAGGGCTACGTTCCAGAACACAAAGAAACAAGGCTACGTTCTAGAACACAACGAAACAGGGCTACGTTCCAGAACACAAAGAAACAAGGTTACGTTCTAGAACACAAAGAAACAGGGCTACGTTCAAGAACACAAAGAAACAGGGCTACGTTCCAGAACACAAAGAAACAGGGCTACGTTCCAGAACACAAAAAAACAGGGCTACGTTCCAGAACACAAAGGAAAAAAACACAAGCTCGACTAAGAAAAGAAAAGCAGAACCTTACACAAAGATACCGGCAGCCTTCCTAACTCTGGACTCTGCTGGAGAGGAAGGAAACCACTCACAGATTTCACCATGAGGCCAATGGTGACTTTAAAACAGTTACAGCTGTGATAGGCTGTGATAGGAGAAAACTGAAGATGGATCAACAACATTGTAGTTACTCCACAATACTATCCTAAACGGGAAAAGAAGAAAGCCTGTAAGGAATTTAAAAAAATCCAAAACATGCATCCTGTTTGCAATAAGGCACTGAAGTAAAACTGCAAAAAATGAGGCAAAGAAATGAACTTTATGTCCTGAAAGAGTTATGTTTTGGGCAAATCCAGCACAACACATCACTGAGTACTGTAGGGTTAAAGTTGATCTTCTAAAGACCCCATCCATTGATTATGTTGTTATTAATTTGCTTATGTGCCATTGTACTTATGCTCACTGTATAGCTGAATATTGAGGCCTCTGTCTGTGTCTAGCTCTCTGTAAAACCTGCAGCCCCTCGTCTGTGAGAAAAGGTGAGAAAAGGTGAGAAAAGGTACTGAGGTTGATAGCGAGACACAGAGAGACAGCTTCTGTTTTTCTCTGAAACAAACAGATTTGCATACCGCTGAGACAGGTTCTCAGAAACTTTGTGTTAAGAATAACTTGTTCTTTTAGCTGCACATGCAGGGTTTGACACATGATAAGGTGTGATCTCGGGTATATAAGATGCTGTCTTTCTTTTGTTCAGGGCAGAACTCAGGAGAGACATAAGCTGTATGTTGATCTTTGACCTCTAGCTACGGCTGTATTCTAATTAAAATATATACATTTTATATATGCACATTTTGAGTATTCTTATTTTTTAAGTCAATAACCAAGCCCAGAAAAGTGGAACCAACAGTACCACATTTTCAAGCATGGTGGTGGCTGCATCATGTTATGGGTATGCTTTTCAGCAGCAATGACTAGGGATATATTATTATTTTGCACAGGCAAAATCCAAGAGTAAAACCTGGTTCAGTCTGCTTTCCAACAGACACTGAGAGACAAAGTCACCTTTCAGCAGGACAGTAACCTAAAACACAAGCTCAAATATACACTGGCGGGGGCCTCCCGGGTGGCGCAGTGGTCTAGGGCACTGCATCGCAGTGCTAACTGTGCCACCAGAGTCTCTGGGTTCGCCCCCAGGCTTTGTCGCAGCCGGCCGCGACCGGGAGGTCCGTGGGGCGACGCACAATTGGGCTAGCGTCGTCCGGGTTAGGGAGGGTTTGGCCGGTAGGGATTTCCTTGTCTCATCGCGCTCCAGCGACTCCTGTGGCGGGCTGGGCGCAGTGCGCGCTAACCAAGGGGGCCAGGTGCACGGTGTTTCCTCCGACACATTGGTGCGGCTGGCTTCCGGGTTGGAGGCGCGCTGTGTTAAAGAAGCAGTGCGGCTTGGTTGGGTTGTGCCTCGGAGGACGCATGGCTTTCGACCTTCGTCTCTCCCGAGCCCGTACGGGAGTTGTAGCGATGAGACAAGATAGTAATTACTAGCGATTGGATACCACGAAAATTGGGTAGAAAAAGGGGATAAAATAAATAAAATAAAAAAATATATATATATATATACACTGGCGTAACTTACCAAGATGACGTTGAATGTTACTGAGTGGCCTAGTTACAGTTTTGACTTAAATCGGCTTGAAAATCTATGGCAAGACATTGTTGTCTAGCAATGATCAACAACCAACTTGACGGAACTTGAAGACTTTTACAAAGAATATGTGCAAATATTACACAATCCAGGTGTGCAAAGATCTTAGAGACTTACCCAGAAAGACGCACAGCTGTAATCGCTGCCAAAGGTGATTCTAACATATTGACTCGGGTTGTGAATACTTATGTAAATGTGATATTTCTGCATTTAATTTTCAATAAATGTACTAAAATTCCTAAAAACATGTTTTCACTTTGTCATTATAGGATATTGTATGTAGATGGGTGAGGACAAGAATCTATTTAATCCATTTTGAATTCAGGCTGTAACGGAACAAAAAGGGGTATCCATACTTTCTGAAGGCACTGTATATTCAAACTACTCGTCAATAGGCATAGACTTTGGTTTGCATGCAAGGATATTCCAGCTTCAGTGGATATTTACACAGTAGATTCACACATAGATTCGCGTACAAGGATACACACGAACACACAAGCACACATACACGCTATTGACTATTGACTGCCCTCTTAAAGATGGGCTTTAGAGCTGCCGTATAGAATTAGGTCATTTAAATCCCTCAATTATGGATGTTCCCATCAACTGCTGCATCATACATCGCAGATGCTTTGCACACAATTTCACAGATATGAAATACGTCTTAATTCCCCCACCCCGTTTCCCAGAGATCTGCCCCGTTTCCCAGAGATCAAAAGGAGTACGGGAATTGCTTCACATGGTACATTTTAAATGGGCCGTAGTGACGTAGTGTGTGATGCAAGAGACATTTACCAAACACAGTTTGCTACGCAGATGTTGGAACACAGAGCTGAGAAGAACACACAAGACCTCAGGAAGAACGGCCAAATCTGGCACTAATAACAACACAACCCTTCATTACCTGCGTAGTGCGGTAGAGTAAACTAGGTCATTATTAATGGAATAAATGAACTTCGTAGTGTGGTATAGTACACTACTGTAGGTAATTACAAATGTTAAATGACGAATGCGGATGATAAACTGCGATAAATCAAGTTTAGAACGTCTGAATGGAAAAGTGACAAAAAATGACAGCAAATGCAGGGATTCTGAATGTTGAGGAGTCAGAGACCAGTTATATTTTGTTTGATGTGAGTCATATGAATCATTCAATCAACTGCCAAATTGTCTCAACTGAGAATCTATAACAGGGACTCTAATGAAATATGCATCATAGAGTTCTATTCCATCATATCACTCATCACCAACCACAATACCCTGATGGCAAGATCACTTGCAACTCTGTGGCAAACAGTTTGACAACTTGAAACATAACCATTTCTAAAAAGAAACGGAATTCTTCCTATCTCCAAAAAAGAGTGTAGACTGGGAAGAAACGTCTTCCATTTCCCTTGAATGACTCTCTATGGCACAATGTGCTCTGTTCCACAGAGTGTGCTGTTCCCCCGTTGGAATGTGAATGTGGGACTAGCTTGTGATGATTTTGAAAGGAAATAAAGATTTGAATGATTAGTATCCCCTCCTGGTAGGAATAACTCAGCCAAACGGGCCCCTCGGGCTAATCTACCATTTGCATAGTAAAAGAAATGAAAGGCTCATACAGAATACAGCATAATCCTCCTCCATCCTTGTGTTTCTCAAGACGAGTCACTTGGAGCACATAAAGCGGAGAGGAAGCCCTGAAAAGTACTGCAGAGTATGTACTGAGCTTGGACTAAGTCCCATTCAGGGGCGGACTGGCCAACCTGGCATTTCGGGCAAATGCCAGATGGGCTGGTCCATTTATAGCTCAGTGGGTCTGTCTGTTTTTTTTTGTTGTTGAGCAAAATGAAGTTGATCTGGCTAATAATGGGGGGGTTGGGTTATAGCATAGATATGTTGAATTATAATGCTTTGAAAGCTAGAAATATTCACTGTATTTTGACTTTGAAAAAATCAACACAACCCAAGTGAGGTCTGTGCACAGATGTTGGCTAAGTCTTTATCCATTCATTCATGTGTTGGCTGGATTAGCTAGGGAAGGTAAGGGGTGCATTCTGTAGTGGAGGATGTAGAATGAAACAATGTAATGATCGGCCATAAATAAACCCTATATGCACTCTAATAAATGGTTTTGTCAGGGAGAAGAATGTGGAGGGTCATCCTCCTTGTAAATAAGTTGAAAATCATTCAGGATCCTTCATCTCTGTTTCCTCCTCTACATCATCCGTCTGTCATCAGGAGACTGTTCTGTTACTCCTCCACAGAGCACAGGGCAGAATGCTGTTTGGGATCAAAATAGTCCTAGAGTGATAGTCCTAGAGTAAGAGTCCTACAGTAATACTCTCACAGTAATAATCTTACAGTGATAGTTCTACAGTGATAGTCCTAGAGTAAGAGTCCTACAGTAATACTCTCACAGTAATAATCTTACAGTGATAGTTCTACAGTGATAGTCCTAGAGTAAGAGTCCTACAGTAATACTCTCACAGTAATAATCTTACAGTGATAGTCCTAGAGTAAGAGTCCTACAGTAATACTCTCACAGTAATAATCTTACAGTGATAGTCCTAGAGTAAGAGTCCTACAGTAATACTCTCACAGTAATAATCTTACAGTGATAGTCCTAGAGTAAGAGTCCTACAGTAATACTCTCACAGTAATAATCTTACAGTGATAGTCCTAGAGTAAGAGTCCTACAGTAATACTCTCACAGTAATAATCTTACAGTGATAGTCCTAGAGTACGAGTCCTACAGTAATACTCTCACAGTAATAATCGTACAGTGATAGTTCTACAGTGATAGTCCTAGAGTAAGAGTCCTACAGTAATACTCTCACAGTAATAATCTTACAGTGATAGTTCTACAGTGATAGTCCTAGAGTAAGAGTCCTACAGTAATACTCTCACAGTAATAATCTTACAGGGATAGTCATAGAGTAAGAGTCCTACAGTAATACTCTCACAGTAATAATCTTACAGTGATAGTCCTAGAGTAAGAGTCCTACAGTAATACTCTCACAGTAATAATCTTACAGTGATAGTTCTACAGTGATAGTCCTAGAGTAAGAGTCCTACAGTAATACTCTCACAGTAATAATCTTACAGTGATAGTTCTACAGTGATAGTCCTAGAGTAAGAGTCCTACAGTAATACTCTCACAGTAATAATCTTACAGTGATAGTTCTACAGTGATAGTCCTAGAGTAAGAGTCCTACAGTAATACTCTCACAGTAATAATCTTACAGTGATTGTTCTACAGTGATAGTCCTAGAGTAAGAGTCCTACAGTAATACTCTCACAGTAATAATCTTACAGTGATAGTTCTACAGTGATAGTCCTAGAGTAAGAGTCCTACAGTAATACTCTCACAGTAATAATCTTACAGTGATAGTCCTAGAGTAAGAGTCCTACAGTAATACTCTCACAGTAATAATCTTACAGTGATAGTTCTACAGTGATAGTCCTAGAGTAAGAGTCCTACAGTAATACTCTCACAGTAATAATCTTACAGTGATAGTTCTACAGTGATAGTCCTAGAGTAAGAGTCCTACAGTAATACTCTCACAGTAATAATCTTACAGTGATAGTTCTACAGTGATAGTCCTAGAGTAAGAGTCCTACAG
>NW_026602512.1:10000-15876 GCF_029448725.1 Salvelinus fontinalis | reverse complement strand
GAATGGAAAACGACTTTTAAGGGCCTGCCCACGCCCATGCCCGATATGGCGGCATCATAGTAGGGGCCCTAGTCAGTAGGCACCGGCCTAATGGATTTATGGAGCTTTTCAAAAAAAGTCCGAAAATATTCTATGTTGAACTAGGCTGGAAAAACGACAGAGTGCCCACTTTTGGGTTACCAGGTGCACGCATTGAAATTGCATGAAAACCACTTTTAATAGCTTCCCCACGCCCATGCCCGATATGGGGGCATCACAGTAGGGGTCCAGGTCAGTAGGCACCGGCCTAATGGATTTATGGAGCTTTTCAAAAAAATGTCTGGACTTACCCTCCACCCGTGCACCTGGTATTATTTTTGGGTTACCAGGTGCCCGCATTGAAATAGAATGGAAAACGACTTTTAAGGGCCTGCCCACGCCCATGCCCGATATGGCGGCATCATAGTAGGGGCCCTAGTCAGTAGGCACCGGCCTAATGGATTTATGGAGCTTTTCAAAAAAAGTCCGAAAATATTCTATGTTGAACTAGGCTGGAAAAACGACAGAGTGCCCACTTTTGGGTTACCAGGTGCACGCATTGAAATTGCATGAAAACCACTTTTAATAGCTTCCCCACGCCCATGCCCGATATGGGGGCATCACAGTAGGGGTCCAGGTCAGTAGGCACCGGCCTAATGGATTTATGGAGCTTTTCAAAAAAATGTCTGGACTTACCCTCCACCCGTGCACCTGGTATTATTTTTGGGTTACCAGGTGCCCGCATTGAAATAGAATGGAAAACGACTTTTAAGGGCCTGCCCACGCCCATGCCCGATATGGCGGCATCATAGTAGGGGCCCTAGTCAGTAGGCACCGGCCTAATGGATTTATGGAGCTTTTCAAAAAAAGTCCGAAAATATTCTATGTTGAACTAGGCTGGAAAAACGACAGAGTGCCCACTTTTGGGTTACCAGGTGCACGCATTGAAATTGCATGAAAACCACTTTTAATAGCTTCCCCACGCCCATGCCCGATATGGGGGCATCACAGTAGGGGTCCAGGTCAGTAGGCACCGGCCTAATGGATTTATGGAGCTTTTCAAAAAAATGTCTGGACTTACCCTCCACCCGTGCACCTGGTATTATTTTTGGGTTACCAGGTGCCCGCATTGAAATAGAATGGAAAACGACTTTTAAGGGCCTGCCCACGCCCATGCCCGATATGGCGGCATCATAGTAGGGGCCCTAGTCAGTAGGCACCGGCCTAATGGATTTATGGAGCTTTTCAAAAAAAGTCCGAAAATATTCTATGTTGAACTAGGCTGGAAAAACGACAGAGTGCCCACTTTTGGGTTACCAGGTGCACGCATTGAAATTGCATGAAAACCACTTTTAATAGCTTCCCCACGCCCATGCCCGATATGGGGGCATCACAGTAGGGGTCCAGATCAGTAGGCACCGGCCTAATGGATTTATGGAGCTTTTCAAAAAAATGTCTGGACTTACCCTCCACCCGTGCACCTGGTATTATTTTTGGGTTACCAGGTGCCCGCATTGAAATAGAATGGAAAACGACTTTTAAGGGCCTGCCCACGCCCATGCCCGATATGGCGGCATCATAGTAGGGGCCCTAGTCAGTAGGCACCGGCCTAATGGATTTATGGAGCTTTTCAAAAAAAGTCCGAAAATATTCTATGTTGAACTAGGCTGGAAAAACGACAGAGTGCCCACTTTTGGGTTACCAGGTGCACGCATTGAAATTGCATGAAAACCACTTTTAATAGCTTCCCCACGCCCATGCCCGATATGGGGGCATCACAGTAGGGGTCCAGGTCAGTAGGCACCGGCCTAATGGATTTATGGAGCTTTTCAAAAAAATGTCTGGACTTACCCTCCACCCGTGCACCTGGTATTATTTTTGGGTTACCAGGTGCCCGCATTGAAATCGAATGGAAAACGACTTTTAAGGGCCTGCCCACGCCCATGCCCGATATGGCGGCATCATAGTAGGGGCCCTAGTCAGTAGGCACCGGCCTAATGGATTTATGGAGCTTTTCAAAAAAAGTCCGAAAATATTCTATGTTGAACTAGGCTGGAAAAACGACAGAGTGCCCACTTTTGGGTTACCAGGTGCACGCATTGAAATTGCATGAAAACCACTTTTAATAGCTTCCCCACGCCCATGCCCGATATGGGGGCATCACAGTAGGGGTCCAGATCAGTAGGCACCGGCCTAATGGATTTATGGAGCTTTTCAAAAAAATGTCTGGACTTACCCTCCACCCGTGCACCTGGTATTATTTTTGGGTTACCAGGTGCCCGCATTGAAATAGAATGGAAAACGACTTTTAAGGGCCTGCCCACGCCCATGCCCGATATGGCGGCATCATAGTAGGGGCCCTAGTCAGTAGGCACCGGCCTAATGGATTTATGGAGCTTTTCAAAAAAAGTCCGAAAATATTCTATGTTGAACTAGGCTGGAAAAACGACAGAGTGCCCACTTTTGGGTTACCAGGTGCACGCATTGAAATTGCATGAAAACCACTTTTAATAGCTTCCCCACGCCCATGCCCGATATGGGGGCATCACAGTAGGGGTCCAGGTCAGTAGGCACCGGCCTAATGGATTTATGGAGCTTTTCAAAAAAATGTCTGGACTTACCCTCCACCCGTGCACCTGGTATTATTTTTGGGTTACCAGGTGCCCGCATTGAAATCGAATGGAAAACGACTTTTAAGGGCCTGCCCACGCCCATGCCCGATATGGCGGCATCATAGTAGGGGCCCTAGTCAGTAGGCACCGGCCTAATGGATTTATGGAGCTTTTCAAAAAAAGTCCGAAAATATTCTATGTTGAACTAGGCTGGAAAAACGACAGAGTGCCCACTTTTGGGTTACCAGGTGCACGCATTGAAATTGCATGAAAACCACTTTTAATAGCTTCCCCACGCCCATGCCCGATATGGGGGCATCACAGTAGGGGTCCAGGTCAGTAGGCACCGGCCTAAGGGATTTATGGAGCTTTTCAAAAAAAGTCCGAAAATATTCTATGTTGAACTAGGCTGGAAAAACGACAGAGTGCCCACTTTTGGGTTACCAGGTGCACGCATTGAAATTGCATGAAAACCACTTTTAATAGCTTCCCCACGCCCATGCCCGATATGGGGGCATCACAGTAGGGGTCCAGGTCAGTAGGCACCGGCCTAAGGGATTTATGGAGCTTTTCAAAAAAAGTCCGAAAATATTCTATGTTGAACTAGGCTGGAAAAACGACAGAGTGCCCACTTTTGGGTTACCAGGTGCACGCATTGAAATTGCATGAAAACCACTTTTAATAGCTTCCCCACGCCCATGCCCGATATGGGGGCATCACAGTAGGGGTCCAGGTCAGTAGGCACCGGCCTAAGGGATTTATGGAGCTTTTCAAAAAAAGTCCGAAAATATTCTATGTTGAACTAGGCTGGAAAAACGACAGAGTGCCCACTTTTGGGTTACCAGGTGCACGCATTGAAATTGCATGAAAACCACTTTTAATAGCTTCCCCACGCCCATGCCCGATATGGGGGCATCACAGTAGGGGTCCAGGTCAGTAGGCACCGGCCTAAGGGATTTATGGAGCTTTTCAAAAATGTATGTAGTCACCGGCACTTCTGACACCACCTTATGTTAGTTTGGGTTACCAGGTGCCCGTATTGAAATCGAATGGAAAATGCTTATAAACGGTTAATATACATTAAAGCCCGCTATGGGAGCATCATACTACGGGCCCAAGTGCATTGGCACCGGCCTAAGGGATTTATGGAGCTTTTCAAAAAAAGTCCGAAAATATTCTATGTTGAACTAGGCTGGAAAAACGACAGAGTGCCCACTTTTAGGTTACCAGGTGCACGCATTGAAATTGCATGAAAACGACTTTTAATAGCTTGCCCACGCCCACGCCCGATATGGCAGCATCACAGTAGGGGCCCAGGTCAGTAGGCACCGGCCTAAGGGATTTATGGAGCTTTTCAAAAAAAGTCCGAAAATATTCTATGTTGAAATAGGCTGGAAAAACGACAGAGTGCCCACTTTTAGGTTACCAGGTGCACGCATTGAAATTGCATGAAAACGCACAATGCAACAGGTGCCATAGGTGCTGTAAGTGCCCAACGGCCCATAGCTATGCACTGGTAATTTTTAAATATTTCTGGGCTATACACATTAAATACTTTGCCGGACAAGAGGCACTATGACTGGGATTCAATTCATAGAGCACTGCCCTTGGAGCCCACAAGCTCAGATGCCACATGCCACATACCACTTCCACATACCACAATGCCACTTCCACATGCCACTTCCACATACCACAATGCCACTTCCACAAGTGTCAAATGCCCCTTCACCAAGTGCCAAACGCCCCTTCACCAAGTGCCAAACAGCCCTTCACCAAGTGCCAAACAACCCTTCACCAAGTGCCAAATCCCCCAAACTAAGCCCTAAAACTAAGAAGGTCGTGAATTCCAAATGCCGTGCCACAGATGCCAAAAGGTGCCATACCCCTGTCTGGGTAATTTTAATGCATTTAAAAAAAAAAAAAGTATGCCGGGCAAGAGGCACTCTGACTGGGACAACTTACGTGTGCACTGCCCTCTGGCACTTGGCATTTGGCATTTGGCATTTGGCATTTGGCATTTGGCATTTGGCCGTTCCACAGATGCCAAAAGGTGCCATACCCCTGTCTGGGTAATGTTAATGCATTTTTAAAAAAAAAAAGTATGCCGGGCAAGAGGCACTCTGACTGGGACAACATACGTGTGCACTGCCCTGTGGCATTTGGCATTTGGCATTTGGCATTTGGCATTTGGCATTTGGCATTTGGCATTTGGCCGTTCCACAGATGCCATAGGTGCCATACCCCTGTCTGGGTAATGTTAATGCATTTAAAAAAAAAAGTATGCCGGGCAAGAGGCACTCTGACTGGGACAACATACGTGTGCACTGCCCTGTGGCATTTGGCATTTGGCATTTGGCATTTGGCATTTGGCATTTGGCATTTGGCATTTGGCCGTTCCACAGATGCCATAGATGCCATACCCCTGCCTGGGTGATTTTTATGCAAGCAGAGGGGGGTACACACATTAAATACTATGCCGGGCAAGAGGCACTCTGACTGGGACAACATTATGTGTGCACTGCCCTCTGGCACTTGGCATTTGGCATTTGGCATTTGGCATTTGGCATTTGGCATTTGGCCGTTCCACAGATGCCATAGATGCCATACCCCTGCCTGGGTGATTTTTATGCAAGCAGAGGGGGGTACACACATTAAATACTATGCCGGGCAAGAGGCACTCTGACTGGGACAACATTATGTGTGTACTGCCCTCTGGCACTTGGCATTTGGCATTTGGCATTTGGCATTTGGCATTTGGCATTTGGCCGTTCCACAGATGCCAAAAGGTGCCATACCCCTGTCTGGGTAATGTTAATGCATTTTTAAAAAAAAAAAGTATGCCGGGTAAGAGGCACTCTGACTGGGACAACATACGTGTGCACTGCCCTGTGGCATTTGGCATTTGGCATTTGGCATTTGGCATTTGGCATTTGGCATTTGGCATTTGGCTGTTACACAGATGCCATAGGTGCCATACCCCTGCCTGGGTGATTTTTATGCAAGCAGGGGGGGGTACACACATTAAATACTATGCCGGGCAAGAGGCACTATAACTGGGATAACATTATGTGTGCACTGCCCTCTGGCATTTGGCATTTGGCATTTGGCATTTGGCATTTGGCATTTGGCCGTTCCACAGATGCCATAGGTGCCATACCCCTGTCTGGGTAATGTTAATGCATTTTAAAAAAAAAAAAGTATGCCGGGGAAGAGGCACTCTGACTGGGACAACATAGGTGTGCATTG
>NW_026602512.1:0-5000 GCF_029448725.1 Salvelinus fontinalis | reverse complement strand
AACGCCCGCGACTATGCCCAGTCTACCTCTCACGAATAGCAGGTCGGGGACTCTCAGTCCCCCCTCTGCTGTTATCACTCTTAGTTCTTTGGTCACTGTCCATCCCCTTTTCTCGGCTTCCTCTGCTAGGAGCTCGCAGATGAGGTCGTGTCTCCTCAGTCTTGCTGCTTTTACTCCTGGGCACTGGCCTAGAATGTGGGATACCGTTTCCAGCTTGTGGTCGCATCTTCTGCATGATGCTTTTTCTTTGTTGCGCCCTCGGGCCAGAGCTTCCTTTGTTGGGTAAACGTTCGCCCTCAGCTGTAGGGCCGCCATGTAGTGTCTCTCTCTGAATCCTGCGGTCGATGGGTCTGCAAGCCAGCTGTTGCTGATCGTGTCTTGGTGGAATGAGCCTATTCCTTCCCCTTGTACTGGTAGGGATGCCCAGCCGTCGAATTCCCGGAGCCTCCAGTTAGCGGGGTTTTTCCATGTTGGTGTCGCAATTGTTTGAGTGCCCTCTGGCTCTGCTATGCTCGGGCTCTCTTCCTCGGCTGGTGTGGCTTCCTGCCTGCCCCCCAGCTTCGGGGTTTGCTCTCTTTCACCCCCTGCTCGCACCCATCGTTTCTCGTATTCCTCTTGTGGCATTATATACGCTGCCACCGCCCTGGTCAGTGGGTCTGATGATATTGCCAGGCTGAATATCCTCCGCGCCTGCATTGCTGGTATCACGCTCTCTAGTTTTACTAGGCCCAGTCCGCTGTCTTTGTTCCGGGCGTATAGCAGGCCGTCGCACGCGGATGGTGGCAGGCGCAGCCAACTCTTCACTGCTGTCTTTATCAGCATGTCCAGGGAGGCAAGCTCAACCTTCCCGATGTCCCCGTGGTTCACCGTGTATATCACCCGGGGTATGGCATATGAGTTGAGCATGGTCACCTTCTGACTGGGTTTTAGGGCCGCGTGGTCGATCTTGCTGACCCACTCGGCCACTTGCCCCCCTAGGTCCGGCTTTACAACTCCTAGCCATGGGTTGATCTTCATACCTAGGTATTTTTCAGTTTTGTCGGGGTCGATTAGGTGTAGTTTTTCGCCCCCGATTGCCCATTGCTGGCAGTTGTTAATGGTGAATGCCGTACCGCCTCGTCTCACCATGAATCCGTGGCACTTTTTCGGTTGCACGTGCAGATCTGCTAGCTTGCAGAACGTTTCTACTATATTGATGTTGTGCTGCATGCCCGCCCATGAGTCACTCATCAGCACCAGGTCGTCTGCGAATGCTAGGGTGGTGACCTTCTTCCCGTCGAACATGTATCCCTCGCCGTTTTCCGCGCATCCCGGGGCAGCAATGAAGCCTCTCTGTCTGGGGTTGATCGGGCAGGCCTTCTCCAGCCTGCCCGTTAATATCTTAGAGAACAGTCTTAGGACCATTGATCCAATTGTGATCGGTCTCCACCCACCGATTTCTTTGAGCTCCTCTTCCTCCATTGACTTGGGGATCAGTGTCGTACGTCCCTGCTTAAAGATCTTCGGTATTCTGCCCGCTAGTTGCCAGACCGCGAACATGCCCGCCAGCTTCTCTCCTTCCGAGTCCCATTCGAGCAGCCCTTTCCTATTGATACCATCTGGGCCTGCTGCTGAGTCTTTCGTAATGGCTTTGAGGTTGGCCAACGCCTCGCTGGCTGTGATCGGGGTGCAGAAGTGGCTATTGTCTGCCCCGCCCGATGACCGGAATTGACCCAACCCGCCGAATTTTCCGGCCTTTCCCCATTGGGCCGTATATGCCTCTGTCAGGGCTTCAATCGTGATATGGCATTCGCGGTTGTCTGCGCCGTCCAGGATCAGCTTCCCAAGCTTCCCCCTGTCCCCTTCAAACAGCCTCTGGTGCTGCTTGAACTTCTCACTTTTGGCTCTCCTCCTTTCCATCCATCGCCGCCGTGCCTTGGGTGGAGTTTTAGCTGTTTTTGGGCGTACTGGCTTCCCTATGGCCCTCCCCAGCAGTGCTACCAGCTCGGCGGCCGCCGCTTCCCTTCCCTCTGTCAGCTCTTCCCGTGGTCCCTGTGGAGTCGCCCCTACTCCCTCGTTGCTCACTGGTCCCACCTCGCCCGCTCCCCACATGTGCTCTCTCAGTGCCTTCTCCACACCTGTCACCGCAGGGGGCCCCTCGGCCGCTACCGTTAGATCGTGTACTATGGAGTCCCAGCTGGGGCCCCTGTAGCCTGGGGGAGCCTTATCGAGCGCCAGTTTCCGTCTTTTCCGCTCGACTTGCTCCACGGAGGTGTTCGTCCCTAGCCCTTCTGCGATGTGTCTTTCAGGGCTTCTCGTGTTCCTATAGATGTGGTTGAGCTTTTCCATTGCTCTCGTCTCGTCTGGGGACCATTTTTTCAGCCCTTTCTTTCTGTTCTCCATTTTTCCCTCTTGCTGGATCCTTTCTTCATTGCACCTAGCTATATGCCTGTGTCTCATGTGCTGGGACAGTCCGCTTGCGGTCCCAAAGCTCCCGGGGCAGGCCTCGCAGCAGAAGGCCTTGGGCCTCGCCTCTGCTGCGACTTGCCCCCCTTTACACTTCGGTAGATGACAGGCGATGGAGTGCCTTTTTGCGTTCTCCTTCCCGCACTTGGAGCACTTGAAGGCCAGCCGGATCATGCTATGCTTGGATGTTATATGGTCAACCAGTCCACTAGTGGACGTTACCATTGCTCCACATATATCGCATTGTTCCCCCGTGAACGGGATTGCAATGCATATACTGCTCACCACAGGCGCCCTGTCCGCCTTGCTTACTTCCGCTGTACCGCTCGGCGGCTCACTTGGCCGTTTCCTCTTGCGGGGCTTGACCCGTACTCTTTCGTGTGTCACTTCCTCTGCTCTGCCCTGCGCCACCGGGGCGACGACTGCTGCCGTGGGCGGCCCATTCTCTCTTCCCCCCTTGGGGAGCTTGATTTGATCGCTTGTCTCGTAGCTGTTACTACCCGGGCTCCCGAGACGGAAAGCGGTGGTAGACCCTGTTCGCTCGACCTGACGGTGTCCGGATACGCCCACCGTAGGTGCCAGTTTTGGTGACCCAGTCTGGTCAGCCTGGGAGGAGAAACGCATCGAGGCCATTTCCCTGGTTGTCAAGTAGTTAGGACTGGACTGAATGGCTCCGATGTCGTTGTGTCTCCGTTATATCTTCCTTTCTCCTCCTTTTCCTATTTTATAGGTTTCTTGCCCGCTATAGTCACTTCTCCATTGCTGGCACGGCCCCATAGCTTGGACCTTCATTCATGTTCCGCTTTGTTCGCCACCTGGGCGGATCTCGCTCGTCTGTCCTCGCCCCGAACCGGGGCGAGAGGTCATATTTCACGACATGGTTAGGGTTTAAAAGAGAGCTACCGGGTGCTCACGGGGAGACATTATTCCCCCGCCATGGGCTTTGGGGCCGAGCGGTTTATTGGGTCCCCGGAGCTGTTGGGAGATAGAGAGAGAGCGCCCGGGTGCTCCGCAGGGAGACATTGAACCCCCGCCTGTGCCGGGGCACCGAGCGGTTTGTTGGGTGCCTGGGGCCGCGCATATAGCGCTTGTTCGTTTCTAGGAGACCGAGTTGGGGCGGCCCGGTTCACCGGTAACCTGGCTTGAGCCGGTCGGGCACCTCCCAGGCAAAGGGGAGGACTGAGCTCGGGGCCTGTGTAGCTCTCACGCGCCACAGCAGCGTCCCCCAGTCCCCCGTAGTAGCTCACTTGGCTCACGTTGCGACCTGTTTCTCTCTCGCTTCCGCTCGAGGTCGACCCTAGTGTTTATGTATTCTTGCCCGCTATAGTGCTTGTGCCACTACTGGCACGGCCCCCTTGATAGGGCCTTACGCTTTGCTGCGTGTTGCCATCCCTGACGCACTTGGCCGAGAGCAGCCAGGGACCGTCGACTCCCGTCAGGGAGGAGGAGCCTGGTGCAATCCCCCGTGCGCCCCTTGGGAGGCTTTCAATGCGCTTAAATGAGGGACGCACAACTGAGCATGTTGCCCCCATGTAGTGGTATGGGAGCCGTTCGGCCTTCTACTTATTTTACCCTTGGGCCGCCTCGTTTCGGGTGTCTTACGGGGCAGGAGTTGGGAGGGCCCTTCCATCTACAGGCCACTCTTTGACCTTCCTCACCTTTCCTCCCCCGCCCCGATTAGTGGGATGCGGCTGGACGCCATCTCCCTCTCTGATGGCGCTCTCTGAGGCCTTCGCCTTCTTATTCGCTTATGTTTTCTTGCCATACCTGCCACCGCTCCTAAAAAAGTTTATCTAGAAAAATAATTTTTTCGAGAAAAGTAAGACAATATAAAAAAATAATTATTGAGAAAAAATACTTTTTCGAAAAAAAAAAATAAGAAAATATTTAAAAAAATAAATTATTGAAAAAAATAATTTTTAAGAAATATAAAGTTTATTTAAAAAAAAAATATTTTAAATTTTAATTTCACTTATAATTTTTCCTTTATGCAAATTAAAAAATATGTTTCATCAGTTCTGACTCTGAACTATTTTCCCATAATTTCCCGGTACCGTTTTGTCTGGGCTCTGCCGACCCCTTGCGTGTCCCTAGTCCTTTGTGCCTCCCTGATTTTGGCCTGGTTACACGGTCCCTGGTGTGTGGACCAGACAGGTACCATCGTGATACTAGAGACATGCCCTCTGGCCCCGCCGTCCATTTCCTCCATGGGTCTGGCCCTGGTCTCGTGCCCGTCCAGCCCTCACTGTCCCTGGGTCCCTTACCGCCCTGGGTCCCTCCTCATGTCTGGCCCCACCGTCCCGTTCCTCCATGGGTCTGGCCCTGGTCTCGTGCCCGTCCGGCCCTCACTGTCCCTGGGTGTGCCTGTGTCCCATACCCCCCTGGGTCTCTCCTGGGTATTAGGCTGGAGCTTATCGGAATAGGGGGTAAACCGAATCCGAAAGGGGCTCCCCCGATAGAAGCCATTCCACATGGGGCGGGAGGAACAACACCGACTGAACACCAGCTTAGAAAGCCGGCCGCCAGGTGCCCTCCCAGGTGGAACACGATTGCAA